>NC_039360.1:216199733-216211813 GCF_003573695.1 Papaver somniferum
AAAAAGGAAGAAGAGAAAAAAAAGAGAGACAAGAAAAATTCATTGCATCATATTTTGGTTTGTTTGGTTCATTTTTAGTTTTGCATACTTTCAATAAAGCCAATGGAAGAAGAAATATTCATCATGAAGTTTCAAGCAACAAGGAATTAGAAGAAAGAATCACATTGTTAAGATTCTACGAAGTTCAAGATTTCATCGTCAAGAGTTGAAGACCAAAGACGAAGACAAGGATTGAAGACTGAAGACGTTTCTATGGACGCTATGAGAGTGGTGCTAACTGCACGTTTAACGGATAAAAAGATAAGTAAGTGGTGGGCCCGGAAATGTGTGAAAATTAAGCGAAATGAAAACGCGGGCCTACAGTAATACCGCAAGTGCACGGTCGTCAGTTGTAGCTCGTGCAAGTACGGGTCGATCCACAGAGACTGGGCGTGTTTGGAGTTCTCTAGCTATTTTGGGCTCTAATTTGTTGTTGGTTAACTATGAAGCCTTTTGGGCTTAGGGTACCTTTGGATTATAGGCTTGTTGTCTTAATGAAATGAACTGAGCTTGGTAACAGTGAACTGGGCCTTGGGATTGAATTTGGGCTTGGGCTTAGTGTAATGAACTGAGCTTTGGTTTTGAATTTGGGCTTGGGCTTAGTGTAATGAACTGAGCCTGGTAACAGTGAACTGGGCCTTGGGATTAAACCTGGGCTTTTAGCCTTAACCTGAACTGTGGTCTGGGCCTTGGAGAGGAAGCAGCAGCAGCAGTGGTGGCTTCTGCAGCAGCAGAAGCAGTGCACAGCAGCTGCTCAGCAGGGAAAGGGAGAGCAGCAGCAGTGCAAAGGGCAAGTGCACAGCAGCAGGGGGAGACAAGGCAGCAGAGCACTAGGGGAGAACAAGGCAGTAGCAAGTAGTAAAAGCAGTGAATGCAGTAACAAGAACAGGAGAAACAAAAGAGAAGCAAGAGCAAATAGTGGCAGTGAAACTGTGATATTTACAAAGCAATGAAGATGGTAGTGAAATAATGAGACAATGGAAATGAAGCAAAGAAAAAAACCAAAGCAGTGAAGTAAATGTGACAGTGACAGAACAATGAAACTAAACAAGAACAATGGAACCAAGGCCTAAGCCAAGGGCAGGGGTGTGAAGAAGACAGTGAAGTAAAAAAAAAAAGGAAAAAAAAGCAAAGCCAAGGCAATGGCTTTAGGCATTCATCTAGAGTGGGAAGAGAACCAGCTTGCTCACAGTCACTAGTGAGCACTAGTTTCTCCCCACTGCTCAATCAACTCAATGCTCTAAGGCTCTAACCTAGCATTGACACACAACAGTAAACTAATCCTAACATTTGAGAAGCTAACAATTGACAAAACAAGTGAACTAACATTAAACACAAAACTAAACATTAAACACAAAACTAACAGTAAACTATCAGTGAACTATTGAGAAAACAGCAACGAAGGGAGACAGTAAACAAGAGTGATGAAAGAACACTAGGATGTTGAATCCACCATTAACCTAAAGGATATTCTACTCACAGCTAAGAAAATTACCAAAGTGCTAATTGTCTGATTAAAGCACAACTAGTCTAAGGGCTTAGCAACACTGAACATGAGCTGCACATGATGAAGACTATCTCAGCTGGTTCATAATTTCATCTAGTCCTAGCATTTGGGATTCAGAACATTCATAACAGAAACAGTACAGAACATTACATCAAATGGAGAAACTGAACAATACACAGAACATAGAAAAACATGGATAGCAAAACATGGATAGCAAAACATGAATTGAAACAAGAGAAACTAAAACTGAATTTGGAATTAAAATTGAATCTACAAATACAAAACAGGGAAGAAAAAATCTACCCAAGAGGAACTGGCTAGTCCAGCCCTCATGGGGATACACTGGATAGTCCAGAGATAAGCCTTTACATCACACCACAGTCCCCTTTTTATACCCAGACACCCAAATTAGGGTTTACATAAAAATTCCCCCAAATCCCCAAGTTGAACAGTGACAAAATTAGGATTTCTCACCTAATTCGACTAATTTAATCATACCCATATTGCCACTGTTCTTCCTCATGCTCTCCCTAGCAGTAATTAGGGTTTTCTCGAAAATCCCCAAATTAACTGAAATTAGGGTTTGGGTTTTGGAGTTCTGGGCTTGGAAAATGGGTTTAGTTTTGGGAAATAAGTTTGGGCTTGGGATATGTTGAGCCCACTTCTTCTTTAAGAACAAATCTCTTCCTTATTAAGCCCACTTTCTAGCCTTTGGTCTTGCACACAATATTCTTCGCGGTTTCCTTGTGTAATTTCTTCCGGCTTTTCACCACTCTTCAGCTCTTTTCCGCTCCGCAAGTCATCCAGACTTTATTTATTACCTAAAAATGCAAAATTAGTTAATAAAAATATTTATTCTTGAAAACAAGGAAAATACAGAATATGGGATAAAATATAGAATTAATGCACAAAAGATGAGTTAAAATGCCAACAAAAAGGGATAAATATATACATTATTTGGCACTCATCAAATACCCCCAAACCTGAATTTTACTTGTCCTCAAGTAAAACAAAACTAAGGAAATCCTAACTATACCACTGTCGCTGGTCTCTCGAATGCATTTAGCGTATGCACTAAGCCTTTTAAAACACTAAGTGTCCCTAGTGGACGAGTTGAAGTCTCGTGAAGGTTTGCTTAGAACGTACCTACAAAGTTATAGGTCAAAATATAAGCTCAGATTCCATCAAATGTGACATGTGCAAGTCAGTTTAATCTCACAGCAAAATGGAGATGTCAATCTAGCTATCAAAGGCACAATCCTAGCACTGATAACAAAAAAAGACATGTGATAAGAGTGTAAAGTGTATCTACACATGTGTAAAGAAAGATCTGAAGTTATGACTACTAATCACCAAGAGATAGTTTCTCAGGCTAAGAACCAAGGTCGAAATCTAGCTAGCTGTCCGGACTTTACGAGAATTGTGAATGAGTTGGAGGTATTTCACAATTACTCGCGTTGTACATCAATGGCATACACCCTCCTTGCTTATTACAATGAAACAACAAAATGACTATTTACATTGACTATTCTCTTTTTATTTTTGGAACAAGAGATGATGGAATTGATAAATACTTGATTTTTTTGTATTTTTCTGATATTTTTTTTCTTTTTTTTTTTCTGAATATATACATCGTTTTTTTTTTTTTTTGCAAAAGAAAACACTTTTGATACAAATACAAAAGGAAACAAAAGATTACATGACACTTTGCAAGAGGTAGCCCATTTTGATGCACCCAGTTAAATTCGATGGTTGTCTTTCTTAATGTAACCTCCACCTTCTATCCCAACCAACCAAAGAACAAGCTAGTTAAGTTTCGTTCAGTATTCTAAAGTGATTGGCAATCGTAACTTCCTATCAAACACCTTGAAGATCGAGGCCATACATGTATTGGTAGATCGTGCGTGTGCAAATTTCTTATCACTATGTGAATTGTGCTAGAATCAGGGTGCCTAAATATCTAGACTAAGACTCCTAATAATTACATATTTGCACAAGAGTCAACATTTCAAGGTAAATGAGCTCCATTTTTTTACGATTTTTCATTTTTTAATTTTTTTGAATTTTTTTTTTTCGATTTTTTCAAAAGAAGAAGGAGTTCGTTTTCAATTATAGCATATTATCATGGTATCCATTCCATACCCCCAAACCTAAACTAAACATTGTCCTCAATGTTTCAAAATATGGAAAGAATTATAAAACAATATATGAAGAGGAACATGCTGAGTAGAGTAAAAGGAGAGAGAATACCCGATTGTACGGCGAAAGCTCGATTAAAACTCCGTTATTCAAGGAAAAAAAATCCAACATATTTCAGCCGAGATCATATTGGATTAGAAAAATATATACAAAAGGAATTTTAACTAACACATTATCGACAAGAAAATTTGGTTTTTAATGGGATTGGACTTTTTGGGAAAAATTTGGTTTTGTCGAGAGACATTTGGCTTTGATGGGAAAAAGAAAAATTTTGGTTTTTTAGGGAAACATTTGGAAAACTTTGGTTTTTATGGGAGAAATTTTTGGTTTTTGAAATTGGGAGCAAGCCCACTGTTGGTCCTCTAATGGAATGGGAGGAAGGCTGCGGCCCACGAATCACTAAGTTTTAATTTTGAAAGTTTAATTTGGCCCAGTTGGTTAAGGCCCGGCGTTTGTTTTAAAACTTTGGTTTCGAGGTCCACTCTTGAGTGGAAACAAGCCCACAATCGGTTACAAGCTCAGCTGGGTTTAAACCCAGAGTCCAAAATACAAGTCCAATGAAAGAATTTAAACAAGCCCACAAATTAAACAAACAAGCCCACAAAAATTAATTACAAACCCAACAGAAAATAAAAAGCCCAAAAATTGGCTTTAATATTACAATCCCACAATTAAAAATTGGAAGCCCACAATTCGGGTTCTCTTAAATGGGTTACCTTTTAAGCACAGCCCAGCTGCTCTGATATTGTTGCAAAAACCCAGTTGGGCTTTGGTTCTTTTCCTTGGTGGCGTCCCAGCAGAGGAAAAACAGGTTCAGAACAGCAGGTCCAACAACAAATGAAGTGAAACAGATGCAGATGCAAATGCTATGCAGTGAAATGCAAAAATAGCTAATAAAACTACAAGAAAAACACAGCACCAGTCCCCGGCAGCGGCGCCAAAAACTTGATGGGCCCGGAAATGTGTGAAAATTAAGCGAAATAAAAACACGGGCCTACAGTAATACCGCAAGTGCACGGTCGTCGGTTATAGCTCGTGCAAGTACGGGTCGATCCACAGAGACTGGGTGTGTTTGGAGTTTCTAGCTATTTTGGGCTCTAAAATTGCTATTGTTGGGCTTTAGGTATCAAAGGGTTTTGGTAACCAATGGGTTATGATTGTGCTTTGGGCCTTTGAATACTCTTGGAATGAATTGGGGTGTTGTCTTAATGAAATGAACTGAGCTTGGGCTCAGTTGGTTTTGTAGTGCACTAGGCTTTGGTTTTGAATTTGGGCTTGGGCTTAGTGTAGTGAACTGAGCCTTTGGTGGACTGAATTAGACTGGGATTGTGATGTGATTTGAGCCTTGGGTTGAGCTGGGATTTCACAGTGAACTGTGGCTGGGCCTTAACCTGAACTGTGGTCTTAGCTGAGCCAAGCTCAGTTGCAGCAGCAACAGTGGCTTCAGCCGGGAAAGGGAGAGCAGCAGCAGTGCAAAGGGCAAGTGCACAACAGCAGTGGGGAGACAAGGCAGCAGAGCACTATGGGAGAACAAGGCAGTAGCAAGTAGTAAAAGCAGTGAAGCAAAGGTAACAGTGACAGAACAATGAAACTAAACAAGAACAATGGAACCAAGGCCTAAGCCAAGGGCAGGGGTGTGAAGAAGACAGTGAAGAAAAAAAAAAGGAAAAAAAAAGCAAAGCCAAGGCAATGGCTTTAGGCATTCATCTAGAGTGGGAAGAGAACCATCTTGCTCACAGTCACTAGTGAGCACTAGTTTCTCCCCACTGCTCAATCAACTCAATGCTCTAAGGCTCTAACCTAGCATTGACACACAACTGTAAACTAATCCTAACATTTGAGAAGCTAACAATTGACAAAACAAGTGAACTAACATTAAACACAAAACTAAACATTAAACACAAAACTAACAGTAAACTATCAGTGAACTATTGAGAAAACAGCAACGAAGGGAGACAGTAAACAAGAGTGATGAAAGAACACTAGGATGTTGAATCCACCATTAACCTAAGGGATATTCTACTCACAGCTAAGAAAATTACCAAAGTGCTAATTGTCTGATTAAAGCACAACTAGTCTAAGGGATTAGCAACACTGAACATGAGCTGCACATGATGAAGACTATCTCAGCTGGTTCATAATTTCATCTAGTCCTAGCATTTGGGATTCAGAACATTCATAACAGAAACAGTACAGAACATTACATCAAATGGAGAAACTGAACAATACACAGAACATAGCAAAACATGGATAGCAAAACATGGATAGCAAAACATGAATTGAAACAAGAGAAACTAAAACTGAATTTGGAATTAAAATTGAATCTACAAATACAAAACAGGGAAGAAAAAATCTACCCAAGAGGAACTGGCTAGTCCAGCCCTCATGGGGATACACTGGATAGTCCAGAGATAAGCCTTTACATCACACCACAATCCCCTTTTTATACCCAGACACCCAAATTAGGGTTTACATAAAAATTCCCCCAAATCCCCAAGTTGAACAGTGACAAAATTAGGATTTCTCACCTAATTCGACTAATTTAATCATACCCATATTGCCACTGTTCTTCCTCATGCTCTCCCTAGCAGTAATTAGGGTTTTCTCGAAAATCCCCAAATTAACTGAAATTAGGGTTTGGGTTTTGGAGTTCTGGGCTTGGAAAATGGGTTTAGTTTTGGGAAATAAGTTTGGGCTTGGGATATGTTGAGCCCACTTCTTCTTTAAGAACAAATCTCTTCCTTATTAAGCCCACTTTCTAGCCTTTGGTCTTGCACACAATATTCTTCGCGGTTTCCTTGTGTAATTTCTTCCGGCTTTTCACCACTCTTCAGCTCTTTTCCGCTCCGCAAGTCATCCAGACTTTATTTATTACCTAAAAATGCAAAATTAGTTAATAAAAATATTTATTCTTGAAAACAAGGAAAATACAGAATATGGGATAAAATGTAGAATTAATGCACAAAAGATGAGTTAAAATGCCAACAAAAAGGGATAAATATATACATTATTTGGCACTCATAAGTAAGCATATTCCCACCTCTGTTAAGTGGTTGATTTCCTTTCTTAGAGACCGTCAGAAAAAAAAAGAATTTTTTAAAAAAATTATAAAAGATGTGGGTTTTCAAAATACGATTCAGAGGGTTTTTTCCTTCCTACCATTCAACATGTCGCAGGATTATCTCTTCATGCTTACCTGGACAAATGTGTGACCCATAAAAAAGTTGTTTATTATTGAGAGCAATTTCATAAAACACTTTCTGGTGAGGCAGAGTCGAGACTTTCGATCACTCTCGAACCTGAATTCTTTCGATAAGGGATGGTTATTTCTCTCTCAACTTTTGAGCATGAGATTGTGTTCTTTGATATGTCTAACTTCTTATGACTAGTTTGTAGAATCTTTATGTCTTCTTAGCGCGTCGGATGCTATTATTTTGGAGAACTTGTAAGTTGAAAAAGTAGGTTTTGTGGGTGTTGATGGTGGTTTTTAGCTTAGGGTTAAAATCGTAAAACCTTAGTCAAACAGTGACGTCACACTTGAGTAATAATATCACCACTAGCACATTTATTGAACCATTCAACATGTCTGCGTAAAATTACCGGGGTACCTTTTTTATGTATATGCCATGCTCCACGGCAGAGCCCTTGGTACTGACTGGCATCATCTCTGCACATGTCAGCCGCACATGCTAGCCCAACGTGCCAATCAAGCATGCCACATATTTTAAACTAGGATTTCGACATGCTAAACCCTAATAGCCATATATCCGCGCCAAAGGCATGCCAACCATGCCAGCTGTACCACCGTGTCAATGGCATGCCATGCCAGCCACATCTCCGCGCCAAAGGCATGCCAACCGCACCACCGTGCCAATGGCATACCATGCCAGCCACATCTCCATGCCAAAGGCATGCCAACCATGCCAGCCGTACCACCGTGCCAATGGCATGCCATGTCGGCTACATCTCCGCGCCAAAGGCATGCCAACCATGCCAGTTGCACCATCGTGCCAATGGCATGCCATGCCAGCCGCATCTCCGCACCAAGGCATGCCAACCATGCCAGTCGCACCATCGTGTCAATGGAATTCCATGCCATCCACATCTCCGCGCCAAAGGCATACCAACCATGCCGGCCGCACCATAGTGCCAATGGCATGCCATGCCAGCCACATCTTCGTGCCAAAGTCATGCCAACCATGCAAACCGCACCACCGTGCCAATGGCATGCCATGCCAGCCACATCTCCGCGCCAAAGGCATGCCAGCCGTACCACCGTGCCAATGGCATGCCATGCCAGCCACATCTCCGCGCCAAAGGCATGCCAACCATGCCAGCCGCACCACCGTTCCAATGGCATGCCATGCCAGCCACATCTCCGCGCCAAAGGCATACCAACCATGTTAGACGCACCATAATGCCAATGGCATGCCATGCCAGCCACACCTCCGCACCAAAGCCATGCCTCCATGTCGCTGGCTGCCAAACGAAGGGTTGCAACAATCAACGACCACCCTTCCTTCTGAGATGCAAATCTCAGCTGTCCAAGTTCGCCACCAAACGTGTGGCAACTTTTGGCCCAATGCCAAACCCTAATTTTGGTCGCGCCTAAACTATGCCAAAACCCTAATTTGGCCACTGTGCTAATTTGACCACGCCAAACCCATACCGGCCATGCCTCCATGCCGCTGGCGGCCATACGGAAGGTTGCAACAATCAACGGCTGTCCTTCCTTCTGAGATGCAAATCTCAGCCGTACAAGCTCGCCACTAAACCAAACGACTTGTGGCAACCTTTGGCTACGCTGCCAACTCTTTGGCCACGACGCACACTTAGCTATGCCAATTCTATGGTCACGACACCAAACCCTAATTGGGCCACGCCTAAAACATGCCATGTCGGCCATGCCTCCATGCCGCTGGCTGCCAAACATAGGGTTGCAACAATCGACAGCTACCCTTCATTCTGAGATGCAAATCTCAGCCGTACAAGTTCGTAACCTAACCGACAAGCCTCTCAAATTTAACTTGCCACACAATAGCAACATGCTACACGTTTTCCACGAAAACACTCGAGACATCAAAATATTTCACAAACTGGGGGATGCTCATCAGGGTATTGGTCTGGCGGTTTACAGCGTGCGGCGTGCAATACGCCCGTTACAGGAAAGTGCCATAAGAGTGAGGTGGTTAGTAAATACAAGAAGTAATGGTGAAACGTTCCCTTCATTATGGAAACATCACTTCAAGGCGTTACTCGTCACCGCTTTCTTCCATTACTCAACCTTACGAGGCCAGGATACGTTTCGTTGCGACTTGTATAAATAGGTCTCACCTATTTCCACCAAAGACAAGTTTTTGTTCAGGAGAATACAACACTCAGAAATCACTTGTTAGCTTTCCCATCTGTTAGATTTCCACTTTCTGATACAAGTCGTCAAACAACTACTCTTCCCGAATCAACTATTCTGGTCTCAACACTCTCTTCGCTTCCCTCCCTAAGACCAACCATTCTCCTTCACTTTGTGAACGAAGCAAGTCTGGAATGGCCATTTCTTGGTTTAGGCCAGACTTGTACAGATTGATCTCTCGAATCAAAGTACTCCCTTGCAGTACATTTGTTTAGGGTTTAGACTCGTTTCTCACCCACAAACACACAAAATTACCGAAATCATCAGAAACCGTTTTCACCCTCAAACAGTGGGTATACCTCTTTAAACCCTCACGCGACTATAACTCGTCCACTAGGGACACCTAGGGATTCAAAGGCTTGTTATACATGCTAAGTGTGACCGTATCCTCAACTAAAAGGAGTTGTATGTATGTTTTAGAATTTTCTTAATTTTATTTGCTCGAGGACTAGGAAAGTCTAATTATGAGGGAATTTGATAGTTGTCTAAAACACCTTGATTTTTATCTACTGTTTATGCTATCTTTGCGAGTTTTCTTATAAATTATGTATCTTATGTTTGCTTTTGAGTTTCATAGGTATTTTGGAGTCATTGGAGCAAAAGGAAGTGAAACTCGCCCAAATCTAAGATTTCTTTGCATTATCTTGAAGTGAGAGAAAATATGAAGCTAGCGGCGAAAGAATGAGGCCACTCTGACTTCGTACGAGAAAGTTATGAGCAAAAGCATATATGAATCTTCTCAGTTCCCTAGAACTGACAGTACAAGAAGAATTAAGCAGGAAAATAAACTGTCAATCCTCCAAGACTATAGAATAATGGGTGGCCTGTATCCATCAATGGGTGCCTATATCCATCCCAATTCACTACATAATGACCGAATTTCTCTTCTTCATTACAGATTACCTAAATTTCATAGTGAGAAATGGCTGCGCCATTAAGTGGTCGAAGTTCACAGAGAAATCGATGAAATGATGCGGATATTTGAAGAAAGGGAATAAAGAAGTTGGGTCCGTTCGATAATCAAAAGTACATCAGGAGGAATTACCGTGTAGAAATGGAGTTTGACCGGAGCTTGAACTTCTTCTTTTGACCAGGGTTGACCAAGTTTGACTTGCGAATTTGGTGGGTTTGACCCAAGCGGAGATGGGCTTTTGGTTTTCTATTTTAAGAGAGGTCTATAAAAAGGATATCTCTCTATTATGATCTTGGATTTTACTTTTGTTCTAGGGTTCAGAAAACATTAAAGCCTTTCTTTTTCTTATTGTTATGAACTCCATGAACATGAGCTAGAATCTTATTATTGGTTAAGGAATAAGTTGGAATTCAAGCCATAATATTTATGCAATGAATTAGTTTTGTATCCATACTTTGTTGCTTATGATCCACTATTGATATTGTTGTATGATTTGAATGCTTATTTAGTCGAGTCGCGAATCAATTGAGTTTGCTTACATCTCTATTGCTAGATTAGGATTATTATGCACAAAAGTGATAATTCCTGATTGCAAGTAGCATAATTGTGAGTATTGCTTGTAGTGATGCATCCTAGTAGTCACAAGTGGATCATAACCTTTGCTAAATCGGATTAGTGCTTTTACACGTTCGATTGCTTTGATTAGTCTTATTCCATATGAAGAATTAGTGCTTTTAGGGAGTTAAACTTAATTGTGCTTTTACACTTTAGGTTGCTTTATAGGAAGAATTCACATATACATCTTTTAATGTGGTTGTGATGAAATTAGGGAATTAGCAGGATATACATGCGATCAAGATATCTCAGGACTTTGATTAAGATGAGGTTAAATATCAATTCTAGTTATTGTTGAAAAGCATGTTTGTGAATGAAAACTAATCCTTGACCAATATTTTCTCATCCTTGATTTGCGTGCTTTATTGTTTTGTTTGGTTTTATTTTACTTTTAGTTTATAAAAATCAGAAAACCCCCTTTGTTACCTTTAGGAAACCAAAACATATTGACAACCTAAGTCCTCTCTGTGGGAACGATCCTTTCTTCCCCTTGCTTCATTATATATTTTGAGTAGTAAGAAAGTGTAATTATTTTTGACGCCTACGACAATGATCAACCAACGGCTAAAAATCTTATAAACAGGGTTGTCACGGTTACAGATAAAACAACCATGCCGACTAAAAGAAAAAATGTACACAAAGAAACCGTTTAATGGTAGTTATTGGTCGGCAAGGTTCAAGTTTTCAAAACATGACGACCTTTATTACTACAACAATAATCGTCTAGGTATAAGGATGAATACCGTGACGACCCTGTAAATGTTAATTTTCATAGATGAAAAGTCGCCATTATACTTAACCTAGGAAGATAACGACTAATATTAATCGTCAAGGTAGAGGTAGAGATACCCTGACGAATTTTGATAGCAATTTGGAATTATACGGGATATGAGATTGGGTACAAAATCATACCCAGTCACATATCTCGTACAACCAAATTTCAGTTTTATTTTGACTTTTTTGTTTTGTTTTGTTTTGATTTTTTTTTTCTTTTCTTTTTCTTTTTCTTTTATTTCATCACATAAAATTCGAGTACAAAAATCATAGTGAGGAAAATTTGGTCGGCACGGTTATTTGGTGATGTTGACTGACGGAAACCATAGTCTGGGCAATTTGATGTTTTACATCTTTTAGAGCGTCCACAGTGGTGCGAGTATAACCAAAGACCAAAGACTAAAAAAAAAGACTAAATTTGGGTTTAGTCCGTCATGTGGCGTAGTGGGAAAAGAGTATATTTGGTCGTGCGTTGATAAACATTACGCCTGGGATCAGGCGTTGGTAAAGATAACGCCCGAATGGGGCGTTGGTAAAGATAACGCCCGAATGGGGCGTTGGTAAAGATAACGCGCGAGTGGGGCGTTGGTATTGTTCTACGCTTCACAAACAAAAAAAAAAAA
>NC_039360.1:216211951-216227089 GCF_003573695.1 Papaver somniferum
AAAAAAAAAAAAAAAAAAAAAATGGGGCGTTAAGTATATCAACGCCCCATGTAAGTTTTGAAAATTTGTGAAAGTGGGGCGTTAAGTATATCAACGCCCGTTTCATGCGTACATTATATCAACGCCCCATCGGGCGTACATTATATCAACGCCCTGTTTCAGGCGTACATTATATCAACGCCCCGTTTCATGCGTACATTATATCAACGCCCGATGAATGGCGGAGATTATATCAACGCCCGATGTGTAGTGGAGATTATATCAACGCCCGACTATATTTGGATTTGGTCCTGATCGCAGACCAAATTTGGTCTGGATTTTACTCTTTGATCAAATTTTGATCGATGGTCCGTCCCACTACGCCAGCCCACTCGACTGAAAATTTGGGTTTAGTCGTCCATTGCAGTTGCTCTTAGACACCCCTTAATTATGTTGGTTGGTTTTAAATTTTATATATCCCAATTAATCTAGGTACGACCCTATTCCGGCCAGGTAAAAAATACAGCAAACGAGCCCAAATTTTCATAGGAAGACATGTAGTCCTCATCCTAGCTAGACCGTGTTGTTGAGGGCAGATCTGATAGAAAAGGGATGAACACCTGAATTGCAAGAATTATTATTGTTTAGATCTCTCTTTGGTTTCAGTTTGAAACCTCTAACAAATTCAAAAGAAAAACTTGCCTTTTAGTTTTAATGTCATCTATGTTTACTCTTAGTGATCGATCGATTATTCGTCCTCATTTACTCAGAGTAACACACAAACCAGTCGTACCTCTAACATATCATCATGTCTCTGTTCGTTTCCCTTACAATATCAACATCAAAAATACTTCATTCATACGGATGAATGCTAACAAGGAGGAGGAAAGGCAGTTTACTCCAACTGAGATCAAGGATAAAGTTGCCCCAATTCTTAAACCTCTAGAAGAAAAACCCTTTGGTGAAAAATCAATTCCCTTACCAAAATCGAAAACCCCCACTCCGAAACCCAAAAGCAGAGGCAAATTCAAAAAAAGACTCAGAACCAAAAGCAAATTTGGTCGCAAGGTAAGTAGTAATAAGTGATTGATTGTTAGGTTTTTGAAGTAAATTATTCTTAGCTTAGGTTTTTGATGTTTTTCAAATTGTTATTATTCTTTGCAGGGCATAAGGCTTAAATGTGTGAGAGTGTCTTCTGGTGGTGACAAGGATGTATTCCCTCGACGTCGACGTCAATCTTCAGGGAAGAGACAATTGGGGACACAATCTGTGATGGTAGGTACATTTCATAAATTAAATTTTTTCGAAACATCTTTTTGATCTGTTCAAATTGTTTGCCTAGTTGAAACTTAAACCCTATAGGAAGTTTGTAATGTTCTTTCATCAGGATTTGTCAATGTATGGCACCACCAAACTTGTTAGGAATTGGCAACCAAGTAATGATTCAGAATCTGGTCCTTGTTCAGTACTAGGAGTAGTTATTTGTATGTGCCAAAACATATCTTGTTCTGATTTTGCCGTCTACTGTGATGTGGTCCTACCTCGGGATGATATATTGAAGGTCCATCCTTGTTTGTTCACATGTACTTGAGGGATTGTTCCAAAAGACTTGCTGCAGTTTTTGGCATGTACATGAACCTCAAAATATTTTGGTTCGCATATAGTTATTATTATGAAAGCATTCACTGCATATGCTGATTATGAGTGAAATCGTTAATGAAGGACGACGTAGAACTAAATTTTTTGACGAAGTTGGGAATTATTTGAAACTGTCAGCGTATGTCAGAACAACAGAAAAGTGAGTCTGCTATGGAAAGTTGTTGATTAGATGATCTTATATATTACTGTATGCATGCTTAATGGTACATTCAAGACACCGATGATTTTGAACTGTTAAAAGTGTTTGGTTGACTCTGCCGCGACCAATGAAGCCTTGGCATTAATTTTGGTCTTTTGGTTCCATTCGAGCTGGTTTTTCTGTTCGTCTTCTAACTTGCCATCCTTTTCTTTCTGCTTTTGTACTACTAGGTTCTGAGAAAGTCTGAAGTGGAAAGGGGTGGTGAGGCCAATTATACCACTACAGATTGCTGATCTGCTTTCTAATTTGCTGCAACAGCTTATATCCGATTCCGTTAGCTAGCCCTATTTACATTACTTGTACACAGATATAAGCACCGCTATCACTACTTACTTCCCACGTAGTTATTGTTTTTCGAGAGGAACTACGTCAGCTTAGCTATTAATCAGTATAACTTTCTCACCTTTTGAAGATAACATATAGTAGAACATCCCCTCTTCCCTCCCACAATCAGTCACTCGGCTCACCTTCGGTGTTCCATGAAATCTTGACAACTGGGACAACTTAGTCTTTGAAATACAATGTAAATATTAATATTTTGTTATCGGTGATGCTTAGATCTGTCAGATTAGGCATTGCCCATGTTATATTGTTTTGGTCGACAATTCTAAACTCTTAGGGGTAAATAACAACAAACTTTTGATTCTTGATGTATGTTTTCGTCGTTTCTACGGGTTCTTGTTGTCAATTCTGTTTCATGTTTTTGATTGGTTCTCTAGGTATATTATGTGACTACATTCTCTGGTCCAGAGAAATTCATGTACTCCTTCTGTTTCTGTTTATGTTAGAGCAAGTTTTCTTTTGTGTATTAGGTCGGTATAGGAAAGCTGGGTCCGCTTTAATGTGTCTGTCAAAGTGAAGTTAAATAGCTTTGTAGTCTTTTTTCTGTTTTAGTTTGACATTCATTAGATATCTTCACTCGATGAATATTTTAAGTTTTGTTATTTTTGAACCTTTATAAGCTGCTTATGATTTGCAGTAAATTACCATTTTCTTGCACTGAAATTTTCTTTTTGGTTTGAATCCTTGGTCTTAAGTTTAACATCCCATATCTTTGTGAAGGACAGGTGAGAAGTTTAACATCCATATCATTCGGGTGTTTGTATTGCTGTAAAAATTGCGTCAGAAATTTCCAGTTTCTTAAGTAATGCTTTTGACACTCTCTTGCAGGACCCGTGAATGCGACAACTGCATCTACATGTTGTCAGTCAAGATTACAATTCAACACATCTGAAAAACAAGAAACATTGGAATAGCCTTTCTTGTTGTCACCCAAACATCCCCTGTCCTAAATCCCATATCAGCCATTGCCGTGCATCTTTCCCTTTTAGTCTCTTCCAAGATGGTCGTCTTGTACTGCACCATAGATAAAAGTTTTTCCCTCAACTAAAGCATAGGAAATTAGGAATGTTTTCCCCTTGAGGGCTTGACTTATTTTGATGTATAATAAAGTTGAGTGGCTTTAGACCACCTTTAACTTGTTTAGAGGGAACATTGTTATGAAGTAGATAGTTTAGGTCAGCAACTCAGTCAATTAACTAGTTTCATGAAAGGAAGGATGTTTTGTGACTAGTCAATTTTTGATTTCCAAA
Organism: Papaver somniferum; assembly: GCF_003573695.1. NCBI lineage: Eukaryota > Viridiplantae > Streptophyta > Magnoliopsida > Ranunculales > Papaveraceae > Papaver > Papaver somniferum. The sequence goes on from NC_039360.1 coordinate 216,215,381, forward strand.
GAGATAAAAAATACATATTCTGGAGGATTATCTACATATGCTTCTTTTTTCTTTTCTTTGTAAAAATACTCGGGTATATTTTAAATGGATAAATGAACGATCTTTAAGTGGATAAAGGTTTTTATCTTTCACCGATCTTTCATCAATCTAGAACTCGGACTCTGCAACTCGGAGATCAACTCAGTTCCCGATTTCGACATTAATGTCTTCCATCTAGCTTTGCATGTCTAGATCCTACTCTCCTAATGACCGTTATGAATCATTAATACATCATAAACTACTTTCCAGTGATAATTGAATGTTTGCTGTTGTTTTTTAGGGTTTTCTTTTTAAGATTCCTCTCGTTCTCCTCAAAACTTTTCTCACTTGTCTCTGTCTGAATGTCTTGCAGGCTTTAATTTTACCTGAGTTTTCTTGTCTTGTTTAAGACTTTGATGGTTTCAATGACGTTTGTCCCGGTTCAAGAGAGTTTTCTCAAGTCTACTGCAACTTCGACAACTCCGTCTCCTAGATTAAACGAGATACAGAACCACCTCGCCATGAAAGCTCTCTGCTTGAAGAAAAGTGACAGCACCGTTATGACAAGGTATACACGTTTCAAACCAATTCAAACACGTAGAGAAAGAAGATTCAAATTTCGCGCTATAAATTGGAAGTTGTTCTGGTTAGTTCTCATCATCAGCATCACATTATATCAACTAAAGATTACTTTCTTTCAATCAACAACTCCAATGGCTTCAGAAGACATCAACAACCTTGCTAATCAATTTGATTCAGCATCAATTGATTCAACTGATGATATCAGGGAGGTCATTAATGTCTCTCAAATCGACCCATCTCTGTGTCTACAAGGGCAAGACAATATCATCATTGGCAAAGTCATCTCCAGTGATAATATGAGTCGAGGCGCTGCGGAAAAATTTGCAAGACTCTTATAGGGTAATCAAGTTGGTGACTTTGAACTAAGGAAGAAAAGCAAAAATTTATTTACTGTCAAGTTTGAAACTAGAGAGGAATGGAAATGGGTCTTATCTGAAGCGCCATGGTGTCTTGATGGATTTCTATGGATTATCAAACCATGGAACCCAACCCAAAATTACAGAGACATGACTTTCGACAAACAACAATTTTGGGTTGTCTTCAAAGACCTTCCTCAAGAATTCATGAATGTGTTTGTTGCTAATGAAATGGGAAAGATTGTCGGAAATGTTCTGGAATTAGATCCAGAAGATGCCAAACCAGTGGAGAATAACGATGTTGCTGCACTAATTGAAATTGAAATTGAAATCTCGAAGCCGCTCTACAGAGGAGTTCTAAGCCAGAATGCTGCTGATTGCACTGAATGGATTACATTCTTCTACCAGAAACAACCTCATCAATTGTGCCCATCATGCTTCATCATTGATCATGAGAAGGATGACTGCAAAAATAAAGCCAAAGATGTCAGAGATTTCTCTCAGAAAATCATTAGATTCTTAGACAAGATTCCTTACAGCATGACAACTAATGAGTACTGGAAGATTGATGAGGCTCCTACACGAATTTCCCCAAAGAAGAATAACGGAAGCATGAGAGAAAATATGATTCCTTTTGTCAGGCCAGAGGATGGACATTATTGCAACTCCTTTTATCCTGAACAAACTCATGAAGGAGAAAGCTCTTCATCTATTCCTGCAACTCAGAGAGGAAAAAGTAGCAGAAGAGGAGGCATAAGAAGGTTCAAGAGGACTAGAGAGACAGAGAGCTCTATAAACAGCTCCAATAACATCACTGAACCTATTGAGAAGGAAGAAGAGAATATGCAGCAGATGGATAATCAAATAGTAGGTGACTGGGACAAACACATTGAAATCTATCAAGGAGCTGAGGCAGGGCAAGGAAACTCAATGGTAATCACAATTAACTCTCATTTTTCTATTTATATCCAGTCTTTCAATATAATTAAAGCCTCTAATCTCTTCTTGCATAAGATAAATATGAGAATTCTTAGTTGGAATCTTCAAGGGCTAGGAAATAAACTTACTAGGGATCACCTCAAGAATTGCATATTTAACTATATCCCAAACATTATATTCTTAGTTGAAGCAAAATCAACCATAAAGAAAGCTAGTTATCTCTTAAAACAAATGAACTATCCAAATACATGGTGCAATGAAGATAGAGTTAGAGTTGGTGGTCTAGCTTTTTTATGGAAGGATGGTATAGAGTTTGAGTTCATTCATTCCTCAACATATATGGTCAACCTCATTGTCAAGAATAATGACTCTAATGCTGAATGGTTTCTTACTTGCTTGTATAGTTCTTCTTATGACAATGAAAGACAGGTGCAATGACAATTCATTCATGAAATGGGTGAAAATATGAATCTCCCTTGGGTCATTATAGGAGATTTCAACTCCACCCTATATAGCCATGAGAGACAAAGCTACTCAATACACCCTACTCAATCTTATCCAATCATAACCAACACCATCTCATAGATATCCCATTTACTGGTAGCCCTTTCACATGGTCAAACCATAGAGATCAACTCAATCAAGTCAGAACCAGATTAGATAGAGCTCTTTGTTTACCCAGCTGGATGACTATCTTTCCAAATACAATACTTAACAACCTTATCCCATGTGGCTCTGATCATGCTCCCATCTTACTGAACACCAATCCTCAAAATGAAAGTCTCAGTAAACCATTCAGATTCTATGAACACTGGCTCACAAATAGCACTTGCAAAGAAGAAATCAAGAAAAATTGGGTATGCTCAAAGAAGGGCATTGAAACTTTTAAATTCACAAACAAGCTAAGAGGAGTTAAGAATGGCTTGAAGATATGGAGAGTTAAGGAGTATGGAGACACTGATACAAAAATAAAAGAGGTTCAGGATCAAATTCAAGCTTTAATCAATCAGTCTCAGATAAATATGGAGGATCTTCAAAGATGTCAACAACGACTTAAATCTCTTTATGAAGTGAAGAACATAATTGCTTACGAACAATCAAGAGAAAGTACAATTAGATACCAAGATAGAAACTCAAAGATCTTTCATGCTCAAGCCAACTATAGAAGGAGGATAAATCAAATCCATTCTCTAAAGAGTGTTGATGGTGAGTGGAAAAATACAAGAGCAGAAATCACACAAATATTGTTGGAGCACTTTCAAGAAATAACTACTACTTCTAATCCTAAAAAGAATGAGGAGATAATGAATCTCATAAGTCCATGTATCACTGCAGAGGAAAACAATAAACTTACTGCAGTTCCAACCTCTCAAGAAATCAGGAAAAATGTGTTCCAAATAAAGTCTTGGTCTGCTCCAGGCCCAGATGGCTTTCAAGCAGGGTTTTACCAGCAAATTTGGGAGACTGTTAGCACAGATGTTATTCAAATGGTGCAGGAGTTCTTTAAAACTGGTAAACTTCTCAAGGAATTAAATCACACTTTTCAAACCCTCATCCCAAAGCATATCGGTATTCAAACTCCTTCAGATTTCAGACCCATAAGTTTATGCAACATCTCATACAAAATCATATAAAAAATCATAACAAACAGGTTAAAACCAATTCTCCATAAAATCATATCCCCATGGAAAGATGCTTATGTTCCAGGTAGAAAAATATTGGACAATACCATCATAGCTCATGAAATTGTTCAATACATGAAGAACACAAAATCTTATCATGGAGCTGTGGCTGTTAAATTGGACATGTCAAAAGCTTTTGACAGGATGGAATGGAGCTTCATCAATGAAATTTTGCTGAAACTTGGATTCTATGATAGATGGTGCCAGCTAGTCAACCAAAGTATATCAACCACTACTATCTCAATTCTGCTAAATGGTTCTCCAATACAAGCAATGGTTCCTAAAAGAGGATTAAGACAGGGAGATAGCCTATCTCCATATCTCTTCATCATCTGTATGGAAGGATTTAGTAGGATGATCCAAGCTGAAGTGGATAACAAGGCCATAATTCCCATTCACCCTGCAAGATATGGTCCTCCAGTTTCACATCTTTTCTTTGCAGATGACTGCATATTGTTCTCCTCAGCTAAAAGATCTTCTATAGAAAGTCTGCAAAAGGTCATATATAAATTTTGTGAAGCTTCAGGACAAATGATAAATCTTAACAAATCCAGTATACACTTCAGCAAGAGATTAAATGAGGGCATCAAGATTGACATATGTAACATGATAGGAATGAAAACTATGCCTTTGGATGAAAAGTACCTGGGAATTAACTTATTCATGAGCAAAGGGAGAAATAAGTGCTTCAAAAACATTTATGAAAAGATGAAGACAAGAATTCAATACTGGCAGGCTGGTATGGTGAATCAAGCAGGCAGAAGTACACAAATTCAGGCTGTCACTAATTCCATGGCTCAATTTCAGATGGGATGTTTTATTCTTCCTCAACAAACTATAAACCATCTTGAAGCTACCCAAAGAAAATACTGGTGGAACAAGAACAATGTAAGAGGTTAATATTTCATCTCTTGGGGTGCAGTTTCAATCCCCAAAAGATGGGGAGGACTTGGGTTCAAAAATCTGAAGATCTTCAATGAAGCAATGATCACTAAATTGGCATGGAGATTAATTAATGAAAAGGATAAGAAATGGGCCACCATTTTTGAAGCTAACTACTTCAGAAATGAAAACATTCTTCATGAAGACATATCTGAGAGTGGAACTGCTATCTGGAAAAGCATCAGTAAAGGCATAAAATGGATCAAAAAGTTTCATATTTGGTTAATTGGAGATGGTAAGTCAGTTAATGCTTTCAGAGACAATTGAATCAAAGGATACACTGCCCAACATATCCAAGAAAATTTCAGAAATAGTGAAGACATTCCTTATCACATGAAAGTTGTAGATTTCATTGACTTAAATACAAGAAATTGGAAGATTGGACTCCTTCAAGAATACTTTACTCAAGACCAAGTGGAAGAAATTCTGAATATTATTCATTTTACTCAACAAGAGGATAAGATGAAATGTTCCTTAACAACCAATGGTATGTTCTCTGTGAATTCTACCTACAAAGCCATTCTCTGCTACAACAATCAAACCCTCAGAAATAAAGAAGAAGAAGCTAAATTCTGGTTAGTCTTATGGCATATCCAAATTCCTCATAAATGTCAGTTGTTCCTGTGGAAAATTGCTCAAAACATTCTCCCAGTCAATCAAAAGATTAACAGATACAATCCAGACCATGATGGCATATGCACTAGATGTCAAGAAGAAGAGGAGAGCACTACTCACATGCTTATTCAATGCAATTATGCTAGAAGCATTTGGAATGCTATCTTCCCAAATACTGCTCAAGATCTCAGTAACATAGATGATATTAAGCGGATAAAAACATGGGACAATAAAGGTTCTAGAATCAATTTTGGGAGAAAGGGCAATGTGAATCTCATTATGATCATAATGTGGTTCATATGGAAATCCAGATGTGAGCTAGTTTTTGAAGGAAAAAATTGTTCCAGTAACAATCTGAAAGCCAGGGTTTACACTTATTGCAATGAGAATAAAATACATATTAACAATCAATTGATTCAGATGCAGGTTTTAAGATCCAGGAGCAATAATATGGGAAATAGAACAGATAACATGAATATATGGTCTCCTCCTTTAAGGGGAAGACTGAAAATTAATATAGATGCTTCAGTTTTGCCTGGTAACCATTATGCTGGAATTACTCTAATAATAAGAGATTTTATAGGTCAATTGGTGGAGGCATGGACACTGGTAGAGAGAGTCATGGATATAACTCAGGATGAAGCTATCGCTGCGCTTAAAACTCTGCAATGGATCATTCAAATACAAATCCAGAATTTCATTGTGGAAGGTGATAACAAGAAGGTTATGGACAACATCAATGGCCTGTGAAATATCTCTCCCTTGGAAGATGGTAACATTATTGAAGAGTGTCAGCACCTTGTTAGTTGTTTAGGAAATGTTGTTGTTTTCTTTAGAAATAGGAAGTGTAATCAAGTGGCTCTTCTGGAAAGGTTTTCTAGGACAAACAATTGTAGTAGGAAATGGAGTATGAATCTACCTGAGTCTGTTAGAGTCAAGCTTGAAGCTGAAAAAGTTATGATGTAACTCTTTGCCGTTTCTGGCTTTTAATGATCATCTGTATGTTTTTCTTTCAAAAAAAATGAGAGAGAAAGAGCGGAGCGGCGGAGGAAGGAAACTCATTCAGTTGGAGAGGAAGAGCTATGATATTTCAATAGAGGTATTTGGTGATAAGGAACTGATAAAGATTTTAGAAAGAGGATGGGGGGATTGAGAGTTTGGATAGCTATGCCAAACAGGATAGTGGTCTGGATGATTAATCTTTTAAAGTCTTTTCATAAAGGTAAGAACAATTTTAGTCAGTATGAAGAAACGGCTGGAGATCATATATTGATTCTCAAGGTGCAACATAATAGTGAGGGAGATTATATTAGATTAACAAGAAGCAGGAAAGGTGAAGATCTCAAGGGGGTGAGTATTTGCATCCCAGGTGGTGATAACAAAAGTTGTTGGTCTATTTTGGCGGAGGTTTTAGATAATTTTCTGGAGAAGGAAGGGATGAAGAAAAGGGTACAAGATTTTCCAAAAGAGACAGACTTTCCAAGTGTGTTAAATTCATCCAGAGGTGTGTTTGAATCCAATTTGATTAGAACATGTTTGGTAGTTCTTTCTCATAAAATGAGTTGGAACAAAGTTGCAACTTCAATAAAAAAGGAGTTGGGAATTAGAAGATTCATAAAGATTGAGGGAGTTAACAATCTGGAGGGTATGGTGAAACTGGAAAAGGATGAATGGAAACAGCTATGGAAGCCATTGAATTGGCGGGATGAAGGAGTTGACATTCATTTTGTTATCTGCGTTGGTAGCCCAAGAAAGAATCCAATTAAAGAGAAGGTTCGGAACACTAAAGAAAATGATGAAGGTGTTTTGTTTGATGTACAGAAGACACTTTATACTATTCATTTGTTCAAAGTAAGGGGTTTACACAAATCATATTGGTGCTCAAGAGTGTTGGAGAAAATCGGCAATGAACTTTCTGAAGGGGAGTTATCTAAAATTGCCACTGAAACATTAAAGCTAGAAGGATTTCAGTTTTTCAGGGTGGCCATAGCTGGTAATCTCAGCCATATGCCGGCGGTGGTGGTGTCAGACCTAGGTGAGGAGAAGGTGGCAATGACGGTGGAGTGGGATCCTAATTACAAGGAGAAAAATAAGCTTTCAGAACAAGATTATCGTCGTGAATTGTGGAGTTTTGATGAATCTGTTAAGGAATTTTCAAAATTTCAAAATGTCATTAATGAAGATTTGGTAGAGCGAAATCAGGAGCTAGTTATGGAAGGTGAGTCAGCGTCGGTGGCTGAATCAATTGACTCAGGAGTAGCTGAAAGGTCTGAAAATGGTTGTGAGACGGTTATGGGTAAATGAGCTTATAAGCCAAGGAACAGAACAATATCCGACCCAGTTACAGGTCAAATGGTAGTCCATGGTCAAAATTCGACCGTTGGAGATTCAAATTCAAATGAAAGGGTTACTGATTCACAACCAAATATATCGAGACAGGTGGAGAACATTGGTGGTGATGAAAGAGGTTTATCTTTAACAATTCCAGAGGAAGTGGTGGAAATGAATATGCTCTCTGACATTGAAAATAGGATGGTCTTGAAACTGGGAGATCTACAATTATCTCATATAGAGAGTATGGAGAAGGTAATGGAGGAAGCGAAATTGATGTTGATGCATTGTTGTATGTATGGTGGAGGTTGTGAGGGTAACAAAATTGTTCTTAAAGAAGTGGTTATGAAGCAAGTTTTGAAGTATAAAGAAAGGTTTAGAAAGGAAAATACGGAGAAGAATGTGGTTGCAGCTGAAAGGATTGATGTGAACTGGATGAAGGAATTGGAGTTGGTTGAAGTAGACAATTCCAATTCAACTCAGTTGTTGAATGTGTTACCAAATCAATTGGAGGTTGTTAATGGATATTAAAATTATCAGTTGGAATCTTAGAGGGTTGAATGCATTTGACAAGATAACAGCTTTGAAGGAGTTGATAAGGAATCAGAAATGTGATTTATGCTTGGTGCAGGAAACAAAAATTATGAAGATGAACAGGTAGTTTGTGAAGCAGCTGTGGTTTGATGATGATTTTGATTGGATCTATATTCCTTCAGTGGGAATTAATGGTAATAGTGGGGGTTTGCTTTCAATTTGGAATATAAATAAGGTGGTGAAGGTGGAGGAGAGAATTGGGGTTAACAATGTTACAATTGGATTGTGTTCCAAGGTGAATGGATCTAAATGGGCAGTGTGTAATTTGTATTCTCCTTGTGGTTATTCTGAAAGGGAGGGTTTTTGGCAGGATTCAGATGTAGTGAGAAGCTGGTGGAGTGGTTCAATTTGTTTTGCTGGTGATATGAATGTTGTGAGAGGCGAAGAAGAAAGAAATAGAGGAGAAGGTGATAATATAAATAATAGGTTTCTTAATAATTTTATTTTGGAACATGAAATGGTTGATTTACCTTTGGTGGGTGGAGCTTTCACATGGTCTGATATGCATGAGGATCCTCTTCTATGCAGGTTAGACATATTTCTTTTGAGCGTAGATTTTGATTTATTGTTCCTTGATTCAATTAAAAATGCCCTTACAAGAGTAGTCTCTGATCACAAACCTATTCTTCTGATGACTAAGCCTAATATTAAGAGTAAGCCTTATTTTAAGTTTGAGAATGGTTGGCTCTTATATAAGGATTTTTTGAAGAAAGTAAAAGAGTGGTGGGGGGTTATGGAATACTCAGGTCAACCAAGTTTTGTCTTTTTTAAGAAATTAAATTAGTTGAATTTCTTGAAGGAATTGAGTAGATTGGAGTTCGGTGGTGTGAGAGAAGCAAAGATTGAGATTACTGAGAAGATTGATATGTTGGATCAGATGGAGGAGACACATAAGCTGACAAAAGAGCAATTTGAACATAGAATTAACAGTTTATTGAAATTGAGTAATATCAAGGCTATTGAAGCAAGAAAATGGCATGTGAGAGCTAAGCAAAATGAATTTAAATATGAAGATTCTAATACTTCTTATTTTCATAGGATTGCTAGTGCAAGGAGGAAGAGAAATACTATATCCAAATTGGAAGTTGAGGGTGTTGCTTGTTTTGATCAAGAAGGAATTAAGGCAGAAATGAGAAACTATTTTGAATCTCTTTTTTCTGAAAAGAACGAGGTATCATTTTCTTTGGATAATCTTTATTTTCCAAGGCTAGATGAGGAGGAGAAGGGTAATATGGAGAATGAATTTACAGAAGCTGTAGTTTATGATGTTGTGAAGAAATTTGGTGCTAACAAATCTCCAGGGCCTGATGGCTTTTCTATGGAGTTTTATAAAGTTTTCTTGCCTATTATAAAGGATGATTTTATGAAGTTAATGAATGAATTTTTTAGGTTTGGATCTTGGGATTGGAGGGTGAACTGTTCTTTCATTTCATTGGTTCCAAAAAAAGAAGATTCTTGTGCTCCAAAGGACTATAGGCCTTTGAGTTTGTTAGGGAGTGCATATAAGATTTTGTCAAAGGTGTTGGCTAACAGATTGAAGACTGTGATGCACAAAATGGTTTCTGATTATCAAGGGGCTTTCATAAAAGGGAAACAAATTTTAGATGGTGTTTTAATTGCAAGTGAATGTGTGGAAAGCATACTAAAGGCAAAAAAAACCCGGGGATTCTTTGTAAATTGGATATGGAGAAGGATTTTGATAATGTTAGATGGAGTTCTTTGATGAGAATTTTGCACAAGCATGGCTTTGGGAGGAAGTGGATTTCATGGATGAGATGGTGTGTGTCAATTACTCATATTTCTATTTTGGTTAATGGGGAATCAACTGAGAAGTTTAAGCCAACAAAAGGCTTAAGACAAGGAGATTCACTTTCTCCTTTTTTGTTCTTGTTGGTTGTGGAGATTTTATCCAAACTAGTGGATGATGCAGTGTTGAGAAAACAAATTACTGGCTTTCAGGTGGTGGAAGATGGTTTAATGATCTCTCATTTGCAATTTGCAGATGATACATTGTTATTTATGGATGCTAGTGAGGATGAAATCAGAAGATTATTTCTTGTTCTTAATTCTTTTGAGATGTTGACAGGGATGAAATTTAATTTGGAGAAAAGTACACTAATTAGTGTAGGTTCAGATGAAGTGGTGGACTCTTTGGATATGGAGATGGGGTGTAAGGTGGAGAAATTGCCAATAAAATACTTGGCATTACTCATTGGTGCTTCTGTGAGGTGTTCTACAGTTTGGGAAGAAGTTATTAAAAGAATGGAAGTGAAATTGGCTACTTGGAGAAAGAGATTTTTATCAAAAGCTGGGAGATTGGTTCTAATTAAAAGTTGTTTAGCTAGTTTTCCAATTTATTTTCTTTCTCTTATTCATATGCCAGTTAGTGTAGAGGAGAAGCTGACAAAACTGATGAGGAATTTTTTGTGGGATTCATCTGAGGAGAAAAGGAAAATGTGTTGGGTGTCTTCGCCGAAAATCTGTAAGCCAAAGCATTTAGGAGAACTGGGAGTGAAGAATTTAAGATGTACAAGTAAGGCTTTAAAAGCAAAGTGGATTTGGAGGTATGCAAAAGAGAAGAAAGATTTGTGGAGAAAAACTGTGCAACATAAGTTTAAGAATAATGTGGATGTTTGTTTACCTACAGATGATTACTCTGCTCAAGGAAGAAGTTTTTGGAAGGTTGTTATGAATACAACAACTTTCTTAGAAGATCATGTGAAGTTTAAGGTTAAAAATGGGAAGGCAATGAGGTTTTGGTTGGATAATTGGACCAATGTTGGTACCCCTGAAGTCTAGATATCCTGCTATTTTTAAAGTTTGTAGCATTAATAATGCTTCTATTGCAGATATGGTGGAGAATGGTAGGCTTCAGTGTCAATTCAGAAGAAGGTTATATCTAAATGAACAGCTAGAATGGGATCTTTTATGTAATGAATTGGGGCCAGTTCATGGTCTTGTTGATGAGGAGGACAATGTGGAGATTATGGGGGATTTTTCTGTCAAAAAGTGTTATGAATTGTTGGTGCAGGAAGATGGCAATTGGGATTTCAGCAAGTACTTGTGGAAACAAGGAATTCCTAACAAGGTGAGTTTTGTATTGTGGGCTACATTTCATGATTCATTACCTACTTTAACTATGCCAAGACACAGAAGGGTAGATATTCAGGAGATGAAGTGTCCTTTTTGTAAAACTGAGGATGAAACAGTAAACCATATATTTTTGAACTGTTCTTATGCTTCTGCAGTTTGGTTTTATTTTATCAAGGCATTCAAAGTGGATTGGATTTTCCCAAGTTCAGTGAAGGGGAATTTTGATTCTTGGAAGCTAAACAATATGACAGGTAGGTGTAGCGATGTTTGGTGGAAATTGATTTATGCGGTTCATTGGCACCTGTGGAATGAAAGAAATAGAAGAGTATTTGGAGGGAGAACAATGGATTCAGAAGAGGTGATAATGTTAATTAAGCAATCAGTTGTTCTTTGATTATTTGATAAGGATGTGTTTAAGAATGTTTCTGTAACTCAAATTTTATTTCACTGGGAAACAGTCTTACATTTGTGATGTTGTAAAATGTACCCTTTCTCTGTAAATATTTTATCTTCTTAATATAACCATCCTAATTCAAAAAAAAAAAAAAAAAAAAAAA
>NC_039360.1:216227172-216256440 GCF_003573695.1 Papaver somniferum
ATTCATTTGGTTTTGTTCGTCAGTAAATCCACAAATCAACTGAAAATATTTTGTACTCAATGGTTTTGAAATTCAATGAATGGGTTTGCAGAACAAGACTCAATGATTATAAATCTAAAATCAACATACTTTAAGTGATGTTATGTTGTTTCTTAGTGCCATTGGGGATCTAAGTTGTGATGGTGGTTGTGGTTGTGGATGTGGTTTTGAGAGATTTTTGAGTCTTGAGACTTTGTTTCGGTGAAAGGGTTAAAAGCGTTGGTTACTCAATTGTGATGGTGGTTGTGGTTGTGGAGTAGTAATCCACTGTGGATGGAGAAAATGAGTGAAGTTTCTTTTCCGATTGAAAACTTATGGAAAGTTCTCATTAAAGAATATGGAGAATGGAGTTGAGTTTGTTACTGTAATTGTAATTTAAAGAGATGGGAAGTATGGAGTTACTGTAATTGTTACTGTAATTGTAATTCCACAGTATGGATTTCTCATACTCAATCTACTCAATGGAGTGATCATGGAGGAAATGATCATAGAGTACATTCAATACTGGCCAGTATTGTAACTTGGGAGAAAACACAATCATTAAATTACTGACCCTGACTAGCCTAGGCAAGTTTTTAATCAACCAAAATGGGAAAAAACACATAACTCCAAGCCAGGAGAACAATGGTGGTACCACCCAAAAAAAAAGAAACCAGAATCTGGGGCTATAATACTCCAATTACTAAATCTGACTATGCTGGCCAGAGAGGTACTGATGAGAATTCCAACATTTGGCCGTCTACACAACTCTGTGATCTACTCGACAGCCTACATCATAGCTTTGGAAAGCTTTTCCACAGATTCCATAGCTTTCTCGACAACGTGCATCATCTTCTTTGCCTGTACGTATGTGCAAACATAATTATTCAAATATTTTCAATGCGGGAGCTGATGCGTAACCTATAGCGCCATTCAAGTGACGGGTTCTGTGTAATGATAATTACCTTGCAACTCAAAGAACAAAATCTGAATGAACCAAGCAAGGTCCTGCCACAAATTTCACATGTATTTGTAACTCTTTTACCATGTCTTAATTGAGGGCGTTCGTTGAGAAAAACGATTTCAGTATTGTTAATTACATAATGTTGAACACCAGAAATGTCTACGTGCTTCTGAACTTCATTAACCCTTATAACATTGTGGTAGTTAGACCTCCTTATCTGCAATTGGCGGAACAAAAATGTTACGTACTCATGTATGTTGAGTACTTACTTACGTTGTGGTAGTTAGAGTGGAAACCCATACAATAAAAAAAAAAAACTGAGAGAACTTACTTGAACAATGCGATGTTCTCTATGATGAATCAGACAGTAAGAACAAATGGATTTACCCATACAATCCAAGCAGAAATATTTGGATTCACTTTTAGACATTTCTTCCCCATGGTCTCTACAAGGAATGAAATAGTTTGCTTCCAGTAATGGCCTTAACCATTGAGCACCAAAGCCATTGTTTTCTTCAATTGGGATAAGCGGAACGACCTAATCAGAACACACAAAGAGAATTCTAAATCAGGTACATTCTCACACATACATCTGCATTCTATACAACCAATTTGAAGCCACCATCATATTTAAAAATTGAAAGCTAGGCTCATGACGTGCAATTCAAATAAACTGTATAGCAAGGTACTCTTAAGCAAAAATCGATTTTAGGCTGGTAAATCACTGATTAGAAAGACTAAAGATGGTAGAATTTTCAACTGGAAAGTTGAAAATGATGACTCTCTATGCACGTAGCAAGAGGCATTTGAGAAGGTTAATTTATCTTTGGGATTCAGTATCGAGTTGAAGTTCGATGACTATGTTATCTACAAGGAGGAAGAACTAGTTCATGCTCTTCAAGCAGTCTTAAAAGTGGTGTTTGAGTATGCTAAAGATAGACCTATTATCTTCTCAACTTTCCAACCAGATGCTGCACGGCTAATCAGGAGTTTACAGAAAACGTATCCTGTTTATTTCTTAACAAACGGCGGAAATGAAATTTACTCAGATGTAAGAAGGAATAACAAAAGTAGTGGGAAGGGTTAGCTTACTGGTTCAGGTGGTTTGGGTAATAGATCCCTGTATAGATCAAGCAATGGCTTCGGATAATAGATCCCTGTGCAATGCTTTCCTGCCAACCCACATACAATCGCTACTGGAGGGAGGTCCATGAGCTGTGCTATCTTCATTTTATTGATCGATTTGGCTCTCTGCAAAAACATCATAGTACAAAGGTGTTTTTAGCTACAAGGAAAACACTGCAGAGTCACCAAGTATTGTTCCCAGTCATAGATTTTTGTATAGAAGGTGGTGCAATATTAAAACCTTTTTTCTTCCGACAAGGTCAGAGGCATCATCAATCCAGCTCTGGTAAAGATCGTTGCCGATGATAGTTTGTTTAAAATCCATAGCAAGCTGGCCCGTTCTTTTTCTTTTCGTATTCGCCTTCATTTGATTTGCTTTCATAGGGTCTAAAACTATTATACTCCATGGAGACAAACATTGAAGGATGCAGCTGTTAGTGTTTAATAATTCATATATATGTGCCAGATAACTACAGTAATGCACACCGTTTCTTCGATTTTCTTATGGAAATGATGTACATAGATCGTCCCAGACAGGAAAATAAAAAAAAATGAAGAGATAACAAGAAGCAAATTAAAATTATTTAGTTGAGATATTAGGTACTAGATAGATATCATATCACTGCTTCAATGTACTGCTTTGCTTTATGAATGTGAATGAAACCAAAACTTGAAATAGAAACAAGGAATTCAGATGTGTCTTACCAATCACGGATTTTTAGAATCCATCATGGTTCTAGTAATTCAATTTTCAATGAAACACTATCGAATCAATATGTACCACGAGAGTTAACTAATGTACCAAGATAAATAAAGGCGATCTCTCCAAAGTCAGCCGTGAAAAATCCAGGTTATTGCCCCCTCTATAATTCTAATTTCTGGTAATAGACTTTCACTGGCCGAGGACAAACCTTGTGGATGTTTTAACGCTTTTCAAATGTCTTACATGTGAACAAAACATACAGCATCGAGGCAAGACAGAGAAATGAACAGAAAAGAAGAGAAGCCAATGCTGATAAGTTCGTTCCAAAATGGTTCGACTTGAGTGATGAAGTAAAAGCTACACCATGGGGTGATGTACGGTCTTACAAATACAATGGTAACTATGATGAACACAGGGCAGCAATAGATACATCTACAGATAAGGATGTAGACATTCAACCAACTGAGTTCAACCCCTGGCCTTTATTTATGCTAATAGAAGTACACGGTCACTAGCAGATCAAGATGGGTAAATATGTACATATATCAGTTCCTTTTGATCTATTAGCTCACCGTGTTGAATCTTCTCCGACATGGTCACAGGAAGGAAAAAAAAACTGACTCAAATTATCTTTAAAGCACAACGCATCAAAGGTAAAAACAAGTTTGAAATCACATACCTGAAGAACTTTCTTGCGTAATTTCATACTCCTTCATAAATTCCCAGGCCTCATTCAATACTTGAGGATCACAGTCAAGTACATTAGGGAGTTGGCCATCTCTAATTAAACGCCATTTATGCATATGAGGAATCTTGTAGTGAATTCCACCCTTGATTCTAAGAATCTCCTTCATGCAAGATTGTAATGTTATGAAAACATTATTTGCGTCTTTAACCGAGAAATTTTCAAACGCTCTCGTAACACTTGCGATAAACTCATCTACTGTGGTTGGAGCATCAGTATGATGAAGTGCAGATATAGCGCTAAAGAACCCAAGGTCTAAAACATTCAAATCGGGGCTGTTTGGAGGTTGACACAACAACTCTATATCCAACCCGTAACTTTTAACCGCTCCCATAAATTTTTTATCATTCTCGTGGACATGTGGTTTTGCATTGTCTTGTTGTATAAAGATCTTCTTACAATTATTAAACGGCCATTTCTTCTTGATAGCAGGCAGCAATTTCTCAATCAAAAAACACCTCATAACCTCTTTGTCAACAGATTTCATGGCCTTGGTTTCCATTGTCCCAGCTTTGCGGTTTTTGCTGCTCCTTTTTGCGGCTTCTTTAACAACAAAAGGCCATATTCCAATCTTACCATCAAAACCCAAGTGTATCTCTTCCTCCTCCCCCTCTTCTTCCTCTTCTTCTTCCTCTTCTTCTTCTTCTTCTTCTTCTTCTTCTTCTTCTTCTTCTTCACTATCACCATCATCATCTTCTTCCGGGTAACATTCGTTTAAATCGATGAGACAATATTGATTTGAATCATTAATAGTTGGAGATTGAATTGTAATTGGAGATGGAAAATTACCTTGAGATAGATTATCCTCAGGAATTTGATTCAAGTCAAAACCCATTTCACTCGGTAATTTTATCAAACACGTAAAGGGTGAATCCCCATTGACACACACTGAGAATAATAGTTGGAATTCATCAACACAGTTCACTCAGATTCAATACTTTAATATCAGCTGGAATTCATCCATCCATTTTCCGCAGACCATGTAAACAACATCAACCCCTGTCGCTAATTGTGCATACCCTACAAAGTTATCTGAAAAAGAAACAATACACAAAGAGTAACCATAACTAGTCATCTGAAAACTCCAAATCTGATCAAGAATAATGCTCACAATGTTAAAGCTTTGGTGATAGTTTCACATTTCTCTTCCTGCTGATATAAATTTTATTTTCAATTTTTTTATTGAAAGACATGACATGAGAAAATAATGTAGAGTGCTACCTCTGGCAGAAAGTTACATCTAAAAGAAAAACTACATAAAGATTGTAGCCCAGTTAAGAATTGAACTAGAGAAATTGATATGTAGTGGAGTTCCTGCCACTAGTGGCTGAGTGACATTTTGTTAATAGTACACCCAAAACTGGTTGCCAAAATGAAATCCTAATTGCTACTCTATGGTATGAACTCATTTGAGGTTACAGTGCTGTGAGTAGTTTACAGTGCTGTTAGAATCATGTGACACAGAGATCTTCGCGGTGTTTGGCAACTCTATGGTATGAACTCCCTTCATCTAAATCTGAGATTTCCTGTCTGATATCACCAAATCCCCAAATCCAAGACCCCCAAAATTTAACAACAAAAACTTCTGATAAAATTCTCTTTTCCTAATCTGAATTCATGAGAATTATGATCTGAATTCATGAAAGTAGAAATAGAAGAAAAATACTCCAACAAGAGAACATCAAAAACAGAGCCGAGAATCTGAAATTTCTACTGTAGATTCATTTGAATTTCAAGGAAATCTCGGAACAAGAATACAGTTTCATCGAATTTCAAAAATCATTCACCATGAAAAAACTTACTCCAATCAAAATCTCGCTCGATTTTCATCAACGCAAAACAATAAACTGAATTCAATTTTCGAACTAAGTACCGAACTCATCTTTAAAATTTAAAATTACCTGAAATGGAAGCAAGGTTTCTCCAAGCACCAACAGAAGCTGAGCTTGCTAGGTTTTTGAAGGGAGAAAAATGAGAAACGAGATCAGTATCATTAAACTGATCTAAAACCAAACTCCAAATTGAAGGACCATCATGTTTCTCAAATTTATTCAAACCCTTAAACAATCTGACGACGCTTCTCAACTTCTTCTTTAGTTAATCAATTTTTTTTTTATTTGAACAATCTGATTCATCTTGTTTCTTTAGGAAACATTGATATCCATCTTTAATTCGATTCAACAGATCCAGAAAACATTCATGGTGAATCTGAAAGAGTTGTTTTCTTATTCTCAATTTCAAAGAGAAATCCCTTTTGAATTTCGTTGTTTTGGAGAGACGAATTGATTAGATAAGGGTAAAAATGGAAAGAAACACAAAAAACGGCGGAATGAAAAAATTCTTAATCTCCCCGCTATCCCATACCAGCCTATAAAAAAGAAACGGAGGGAGTACAATTTTAGATGTGCCAAAAATTAGATCCTAAAATCTTAAAATATACCCCTTAGGAATGTTTGTGAAGACCCCTGAAGAGGTCAACAGTAGAGCAACAAATTTACTCCCTGCTTTGTTTTCTACTCCTTCACCATATCACTGACGGATAGTAGGCCAAAGTAAGATCATCCTCGAGATCTAAGGATTAAGACCAAAATTAAGACCACGTTTTATGTCAGTGAGAAATGTGGATGGAATCAAACAAATTTGATATACGCCACGGTTGAAGTCTTCAAATACGATTGTCATGTCAATTTCATCAGGTTGACGGTGTGTCAGATTAACAATCTCTACGTCGCGCAGTCGGATCACAAAGAAAGGTGGTTCTTTTAGAATCACAACTATGGCAGAATTAGTCAAGGCATGGGTGCTGATTTAGGCGAAGAAACCCCATAAATTGCAGAATTCTCTAGCGCCTGGAAATGTATCGGAAATCTAGTCCCGCAAGTCCGATGATTTTCTCCAACTTCGCGGGCAAAGTTGAATAATTCTTCATCACGACGCCGCCCGCCTTTCTCAAGGTCAGCCGAAAGCAGAAAGACTTGGATATCCTCAGTCTTTTCTCCCAACACCATGATGGGGCGATGCAAGCAGAATAGCAAAGCAGGAGGATGCACCCAGCTCACGCCTAGTTGCACCAAAGACTCTCTTACATTTTCAAACATGAGATCCACCTGAAACTCTGAACCTCCGGTGATTCGGAAACCGCTTACATGGGCCTCCGATGATTATTTTTTTTATACCTTTTTTACTTTCCCTTCTATGTATGTTTCCTAATTATCTTTTGGATGACTAATCAAAACTCGTCTTTGTCTTGCCTTTTTACAGTTGGCCTTTAGCAGTATGCTGGGAAATTTATACCAGTCCCCTAAGCCAATAATACTTCACAATCCAGAAATGGTGCATAACCTTTGACCAAGGGATCTCTGTATCTGTAAAGTCAAGTTTAAGCAAGCTGCTTATCGTTTGCAGTGAATTTTTCACCATTTTACTGCAGTGAAAACTTCTTAGTGGTTTGAAATTGAATCCACAGTCTTAAGTTTAATATCCCATATATCTTTGTAAAGGACAGGTGAGAAGTTTAACTAATTAAACACAAGTTAGAAAAGTCTCTCCTACTGCATTGACTTGTCATCTCACATTTCAGCTAACAATATCTAATCTATGTGACACATAACTTATGAGAGGATCCATTTATAAAACCCCAATCATGCAAACACATTTTCCATTCATTCACTCTCAACCATTCTGTTTTCTTTCCTTCCATAACCATTTGTAATACTAAGCTTTCATTATTCATCATCATCAGCCATGGCTGCTCATTATCACAACCCTGCGTCTATCTTTTCTTTGTTTGTCATGATTAGTTGTTTGTTTCTCATTCATGGCAATCACGTAACGGTGGTTCAAGCAGCTCGTTATCTGTTGGAAACAAAACCAACTGTTCCAGAGATTCCCAAACTTACATTTCCTAAGTCTGAATTACCACCATTACCTGAGATCCCAAATTTTCCAAAGCCAGAGTTGCCGAAGATTGACATCCCGTCCTTATCGAAGCCAGAGTTGCCAACATTCCCTAAGATTGACATCCCATCTTTACCAAAACCTGAGTTGCCATCATTTCCTAAGAGTCAAATTCCATCTCTACCCAAGCTCGAACTGCCATCACTGCCGAAGACGGAAGCAGCATCTTTAACCGCGAATTCAGAGGTGCCAAAGCTTGGCGTTCCAACTTTGCCGAAACCTGTATTGCCGAAATTTGAAGTGCCTACTACTCTTCCAGTGCCCGAGCTACCAAAAACTCAATTGCCGAAGATGCAATTACCCAACTTTGAATTGCCCAAGACAGAACTCCCAAAGCCTGAATTTCCCAATCTTGAAGTGCCGGAGACTGAATTACCCAAGCCTGTATTGCCTAAGATAGAACTCCCTAAGCCTGAAGTCCCAAAGACAGAACTCCCTAAACCTGCGAAGAACCAATTCCCTAAGCCTGAAGTGCCTAAACCTGAACTAGCACCATTGCCCAAATTCGAAATTCCAAAACTGCCAGAATTGCCTTCTCTTCCAAAATCCACACTTCCTCACACCCCTTGATTAAATAGTTCTCCCAAATGAAGTGGTGGCAGCTTTGGAGGCTATGTGTTTACATTTGAGTTTCTGATTTTCGAGCTTTTTTATTCAATTTGGTTGATGATGATTTATGGTTCGTACACGTCATATGTAACTTGCTTGTCTTCATATTTTTCTGTAAGGTTTGGCTCATATTGATGCCGTATACTATTGTTGTTTGTTTAATTGCTAGATTGGGTGTATTCGTTTGCTTATCCAGAGGGATTTGTGTCTATTGTATTGATCATTCAGCAACAGTTCTCCGCGAGCAATATAAATGAATGAACTCTGTTTGATATGAATAGAACACAATACAATGCATATAATTTGATAATATTCTTTAAAATTGGATATAGGGGTGTAAAGCGAAATGCACCTATATTATGCAAAGGGAGTCCTCCAGGAGTCATGGGTTAATCAACTATGGCACTGTGGCTATGCTATGACTAGGGCTGCACATGGGTCGGTTTGGGTCGGTTTTGACCTCACCCACCACGTAACCCACTGATGATGGGTAACAAAAGTTGTCATACGGAACCAATCCAACATGAGAAATTTCCTGTTTAGTCCATAAAACCCGACCCGGGTTAGTCTGTAGTCCATCCAGAAAAAACATTTAATAGGAGGTCCAAAAAAGTTATGGTCTTTGCAAAAAGACCCGATTACCCTTTTTATTATACGTGTGAATACTAAAGAACCAACCTCTCTCTGCAATTCTTCCATTAAATAACTTTTCCCTGTTAATTCCTCTCATTTTTTTTCTACCTCATCGTATTCAAGTGATCTTCTTAATCGGTCATCAACAAACAAAAGAAAAATCAACGACAAAACCCTAGATTTGATAAAATCATTACAAAAATCCGTTCAAACCATCACAAAATCAACTGAAAAAAATCAGATCTAAACGAAAAATCGTATAAGATTGACATAGTTGTTCTGATGGAGATTCATTTTGGATCTGATTTTATGATTCGTTTTCCTGTTACTCATAAATTCGTTTTCTTACTGAAATTCTTAAAGTGTTGTGATCTGAAATTCTCGAAGTAAATGGTTAAAAAAGATTGAAAGAAACAAGTACTCCTGATTCTCAACCAGGGTCAAAGAATCAGAAGAAGAAATCTACTTGTGAAACCAAATCAAGGAAGAACAACGAATCTGTTAAGAAGGCGAAATCAAAGAAACCTGGTGTTTCTGCTAAAACAAGGTAATGCAATCCAACATGTGTACTGTATGATTTTTGATTTTTAGTAGAACCATTAAATCAAACAGTACATATTGATGGCATAACTATACGATCTTTGTTACGCAGCAGACCATCGGTATAAGAAAATTTGTCATATCATTGTTGTGTTACTTGAATTACATATCAATATTACTCTTATATATATTCTTAATTCTTAATGTTGATACATATCAATATGTAGTGATTTCTTAATGCTTAATGCTTAATTCTTGAGCTTAATTATGTACTGATACGTACTATATGAACCCTTAGTTCATGCTTGAAAAAGTGTGATTTTTAGATGCACCAGTTTATCATGATATGTACTTAGGGAAAGAGTAATTTTTAGATGCAGTACATACCATCATGTATGCAAAAATTCTAGTTTATGCTTACATATATATATGTACTGGATAAACCCTTGTACCTAGATGCTTATATACCAACAAAAAACATGTTATATGTGTTTATGAAAATGAAAAGGATACTTTTATGAAAATGAAAATGTGAAGCTTTACCAACTGTTTTCTAGGTTCAGAAGTTGCGGATTTTATGTCTAGAGGACCAACACATGGAAAGAAATGAGAAACATGGTCAATATTGAAACGTGGTACGTTTTTTCACTTTAAATTGTAATGCATCCTGTTGTTAAGTTGTGTTGTGTATATAATGCATCCTCTCGATCCTTATATTGAATCTGTTTTGTTCCTCTCAGTGATTCTTCGTAATTTTGATGATTCATTGCCTGAAAATTTGTGGTGGTTTATCATTATTACTCATATGATTTTGCTGATTTATGCAGTAGTTTATTCTTAAATTTTAAGTTCATGCTATATCTGATAAATATAGGTTACTTTGTACTAGAGTTAAAAGCTTGAGGACATATTAATACGAATATGTATTAGTGAAAATAAATATGCAGTGTTCTCAAATAGATTACATATATATTGTTGAAAGTACGTATTCGTCAGTACATATCACCATGTTCTTGTTACTTCGTTTTCTTATGTTATAACCTTGTTGATTATACAACTAATATGAAAGAAAAATCCATATGTACTGGTAAAAACTGCAGTACATGTTTCTTTTTAATTCTTATGATTCATTGCCTGAAAATTCGTGCTGGTTTATCATTATTACTCACATCATTTTTATTGATTGACACAGTACATATCATTATGTACTGTATAAACCCCTATATAAGCTGATATGTACTTGATGAGAGCAGTAGATACATATATGTATTGCATCAATTTGTGCACTACATGTCAATGTATACTTTATAAACCCTAGTATGAACAAATATGTACCATTATTATGATACCACAGTAGATACTGATATGTACTGGTTGAAAGCAGTGGCTATGATATGTACTACATGAAAACAGTCAGCCATATTTCCCATGTACTGCATAACTAGTTATCTATATAGATCGACCGTTTTGTTTACGATAATATGAAATAGCAGTGCGTATTTTGTTTGATTTTACATTGCTTTGTAATTTATATGTCGTTGTTTCTCTTTTTCGCACATGTCATCAGATGATAAAACATGTCGTATGTGGGATCCTATAGGTACTCATAGTTTATTCCACATATTTATCTTCCAAGACCTATTGATCTTGCAACTGGTGATTTTGTACTAGGCGCTCGGAATTGCTAACTTGGGGGATTATGCTAACTCACTGCAGGAAAAGAGCAGTTGCCCCTCATCAAGCACTTTTCTTCAGAGCCATCAAATATTATGGTGTGCTTACAATGCCAACAACACTGTTTTTGTCACCAAAAAAAATTTGAATCCATTTTATGAAAACTTTCCCTAAAGTAGATTTTAGTTGGCATTACTTATAAGTTCGGAATTTTAAAATCTTATAATGTAAATGATGAAGTATGTTCATCTATCAGAATCTATTTTTTTTTTTTAAAACAACTTGTAATCGCTCTTTCAGATTCAATGCAAATGTCATGCTTTTTATTTGCAGTGTTTTTTTTTTCTTAACCATTATTTGCAGTGTTATATTGTCGTTCTATACTGTCATTATGAAGACTGAAAAATAAGTAAGAAGCATTGAATACCTACAATACATATTTGCATGTAATGTAAAAAATGACACACATAAGAAAATTGGAACTTTATACTCAGAATTTTTTAGAACAGAAAGGACTACAAAAAAATATCATAAACTAGGTATTGTTAAAAATGATCAGCAGTTTTTCATTAACAAAATCAAAAGATAATGCAGACAATCTGCAGCATGGAAGAGGAGAAAAAGGCATAAAATTATCCCTTATACGAGGTCTTATCCAGACCCTGCAAAAGATCTCCTTTAACAACGACTAATAGGAAGAAAATAAACAAAAATGACCATTTTACTAACAATATACATCCTTCCTGGAAACTTATCAAGTACGACAAGTTCAAGTCTATTATTAATTCTATTAAAAATAAGAAATTCCGTTGGATGAGCCTTTTTTTGGAGTGTGAGGATCTGGTTTAGCATATTCTAGAGTTATATCTTAAAATGTGGTTGCACAATTCACCGCCACGCAACACCTCTTTCTCCATAAGGTGACACGCGTCAGGTGAATAGTATGCCGGGTAAGCAAGCTGTCAAGCCCGGCGTGTGATTTTCTCTGCGCAAACCCGGAGTGTGATATGTTGTCGTCAACAAAGTACCTAATCTGATGAAGATTTATTTGAAAGAAACTTGTCATAAAATTCAAATAGAAACAGAAAATCGCAGTACATAGATACATGTGAAGAAAATAAGAACTGAAAGCCTAGTACATATTAATATGTACTAAGACATATTGATATGTATTAAGTAAAAACCTATAAAATATCGATATATATTTAGCTAAAACCTACTAGTTATCAGAGTACATATACATATGTACTGTGAAAAAAAATATACTGAATTTTCAAAACATAATATGTACTCTATATATGGAGATGTACTTCCAAAACCTTGCAAAGATAGTGCCTTTATCTCCATGCTTACCCCTTCTTATGCATATTTGTTAGTCATTTCCCTGCAGTCCATCAAACGCATAGTTCATTTCCATTCCGATACATCAAAATATGTACTCAATTGAAAAAACAAAAACGGCATATTAGATTTATAAACTTAGAGATCTTAGACAAAAATGGATACTATTGTAGATGCACAACAAACATATTACTTTCATTATATATCACATATGTACCGTTGGATAATGGAAAAATGAAAATTCGCTCAGTACTTTATTATGTCTCTCAACTATTCCTAGTGAAAAAATATTTTGACTAAAATTAGTCTAGCAAGCTTGTACCACTGAGCGCATCCATTTCTGTAATAGATTTGACAGGAAGCTCTTGTAAACATAGTACTAATACGTTAAATATAAACAAAGGGTTCAAATAACTGACTTACGGTGGACAGTACTCACGTAATTGGAATGAATGTACACAAAGTTCATTTTAACTTGGTACATATGCTTGAGTGCGCTACTGCATTACCATAAAATTTATGATTTAGCCATCGTTGTTCAAGAATTACGAAGGATAAAACTCAACCAAACTGATTTTCCTTAATACTAAAAGCTGCAAACATGAGACAGAGATGAATATTCCGTCATACTAAAAGCTGCAAATATGATTTTTCTTCATATTATACCAGTAGTTGAGTAACCAATAGGATCTTGATCCATTCAATTAAATAAATTTCTTGTTTACGAGGGGGCGATGCCCCCTCGACCCCCGTTAAGAAGTCTTAATTATATATTTACTCTTGGATACGCACCACAAATCTAGTTATGTATGATTCAGCAGTACATATTGATATGTACTAAAGGATAAAGTGTATGATCGATCCCACAGTACATACCGATATGTACTAAAACGAAACTCAGCCAACTACAATACATATTTATCTGTACCAAGTGAAAACCCACTAAAAACGTAACTCAACCAACTACATTACATATTGATATGTACCAAGTGAAACCAAGTATATACCGATATGTACTGAGTGAAACCCTAGTAGATTGATCAATGTATTATTTGATCCAAAAGACCTGATAATTCCCAAAAGTATGCTTCAATACTACTAGTTTGGGGTTACATATTCAATGACAAAATTTGTAGTGACAAAATACGAATATGTATTAACGAAAATGCTATGAAACTCAATTTCAGGTAAACATAACCCTAATGATATGATTGCCTATGATACAAAATGAGATGCTCTTAAAACGGAAAAATCTACCCTACAGTGCAAAATGTCAAGATCAATTTGTACCTCTTGCGAGTCTCGGGTTTCCTTTGCAGCAGTACATATTGATTTGTACATAGTGAAACCCTAGAACATATTCACATGTACAGAGTGAAAACCTAGTACATATTGATATGTAGCGATTAAAAACTTAGTAAATATCCCCCGTATTGTTGGATAACCACATATTCACATGTCCAAAGTGAAAACCCTAGTACATATTCACATGTACAGAGTGAAAACCTAGTACATGTTGATATGTAGCGATTAGATACTTACAGGCAAAAAAAGTTTCATGTTGATATGTAGCGATTAGATACTTACAGGCAAAAAAAGTTTCATATTTTTAGCATCTTAAATCCAAAGCTACAAGGGTTCAGCCAACTGAAGAGATGCTGAAACTAAGATTAAAATCATCTGAGTTCCGTATCTTCACTAACCCATTCGATTCGTCTTCCAAAGAAGCCTCAGTTCTGAAAATCGGCAAATCAACGCATTGATATGTACTGTGTAAAAACCTAATAGGCATTGATATGTACTACATAAAAAGCTAGCAGACATTAATATGTACTAAGTGAAAACCTAGTACGTGTCGATATGTACTGCATAAAAACACAAAAAATAGGTGTTAAAGCGCGAGGCGACTTTTTAAAACCATGGCTTGCACCACTAATCTAACATGCTGATTAAAGGTAATTCGAGTTAACTAGTGATTTTCCAAAAAAACTAATAACAAATTCACCATATGAGACTTATAATGAGTAACATACACACGAATGTCTAAGGTATAAGTCATATTCAACCCTTTAGCCTTAAAATCAACGCACAATTAAAATTTTGAGCTTGGTAATATCTAAGGTATACAATACCACTGCAAGAAACATCAAACGAACAGGAAAAGGCTATTGAACGCATTAAAATCTCAATAAGGAATCCACTTTTATTCTAATATGATGATACTTCCAATTTACTTCGGTATTCCACTCAATCCTCGCAAGAGGCAGAGCAAACTAGTCTAGTGATGGTATAAAAATCAAATATTGAGCCTGGTCATGTAAACTGATCCAAATTATAATACATAACACAAACCAAAAAACTTAAAAAAGAAAAACTATTGAAGATAGTAAAAGCAGGTCACCTGAAAGATATCAGCAAAACTCTTTTGCTTACCGGCAAGTCCTTCTAACCTAGAGAACCCAATGAGTCCATTACAATCACTCCCATGGAAGAACCTTTTATCGATTTCAGTATCAAATTTAATCAAAACAAGTAGATCCAATTCAATTAAAACAAGGTATGAATCTATGAATCACAAAAAGATAGGAAAAAAACAGATCCAATTCGATTAAAACTCATAAATAAAATAGAAATTAAGAACAAAAAATCAGATTTGATGAGATAAAACCTAACTTACCATAATAACGATTTGAAAAACCTAACGAAAATCGCCATCAACACAGAATAGATCGAGAAATCGTCATCATCAGAGAAGAGATCGAGAACTCTGTTTGTATAGAACTGAAGTATATCATCTCTATCGGTATTATACACAAAGGGTGATTTTCGGCATTTAAGAAAAGGCAGCATAACGTCTCGCACGTTTTATGGACGACCGAGTAAAGAATCTGGTCCAAAAACATGTTTTTGGACCAGCGATTAAATTTATTTAGTACTGGACCACACACTAAGCGGTTCTTCTAAAACTGGATTAACCAGTAATTCCTAGATCCAACATTACAATGGGTTGGTTTTCACCCGACCCACATTACGGTGGGTTGGATCGAATGGATGGTGGATTACCCACCATAACATACAATGAACATTAGACCACAGTTATAGACTTACAGTCTTACTGTTAAACTTACCTGTATAAAAATAACTAAGACTCTTACAGATTGGATGTAATAGATTTTATCAAAAAACTGACCCAAGTCAAGTGTAGACAATTAACATCATAAGAAGTTATTTAAAAGTGTTTACAAAATAAAAATCCATAGAAGTAAGAAGTTGGTGCAAAGTGATAAAGCAAACAATAACAAGAAATGAGTTCAACTGTTCAAAGCTCAAAAGATAAAAGAGTGCATAACTATTGCCTACTAATAGTTAGAAATATTTAGGTGGGTGGGTGGGTTGGGTCGGGTGAGGGAAGTTGTCACCCATAATCGACCCACCATATGATGGGTTTTGATGCTGTGACCCATAATCGACCTGCTACTAGGTGGGTTGGATCGGGTGTGAGTAATTTCAGGCGGGTGTGGGTTAGATTGGTGGGTTGAGTCGGTTTTGTGCAGCCCTAGCTATGACGGATCTGCGCATGGAAACCCAGGCCTAGCTGGTGTAGGAGTTGTGCGCAGTCTTCATGAAATTTTTAAATCTTGGAAAAAGAAAAACTTCTGTACACTGCAAAAGCCAGTAAAAACCTAACGTTGGCAGTAGTTTTAACTAAATAGATACTGCTGGAAACCGATTGTAAAAAGTATAAACTAAATAGACACTGCTGCGGCTGTTAAAAGGCCGTGGCGCCTGAGAAGTGCCTCAGGAGATGGTTCACGCCCTCGGAACTGAACGAATACCTCAAGTGGTGGTTTTCCACCTCCTAGAGCAAGAACTGTGTCACGGAACTTGTGACCAATCTCTTTGACAGCCTTTTCATTGTCCAACCCAACATCCTCAAATGCGGAGAAAGCATCAGCTGATAACACCTCTCCCCACATGTAACAATAGTATCCTGCAGCGTAATCTTCATATCCACCTGCAAAAATATGATTGAAAGAGCAAAGGAACCTGTCCTCTGGCAATGGTGCGATAACTTGAGTTTTTTCGCTCACTCTTTGCCAAACATCAAAAATGGTCTTTGAACCACCAGGAATGTAGTTCACGTGCAACTCCAAATCCGTACTTGCATATAGTATCTGGCGAAGGTCTAGTGAGCCTGAACGGAAAGTCCTTGCTGCAAACAGTTTCAAATAAACTTCTTCTGGGAGCGCCTCTCCAGTTTCGTAGTGTTTTGCAAGGCTGAACAAAGTATTCCTATGGTAACACCAATTCTCCATGAACTGAGAAGGCAATTCAACAGCATCCCATTCTATACCCCGCATGCCAGAAACCAGACTCTCGTCTTCCTTGGCGAGCATATGTTGGAGTGCATGGCCAAACTCATGAAAAACAGTCTCAACCTCGCGGAAAGTCATAAGGCTTGGTTTATCCCCTACTGGTGGTGATTGATTGCAAACAACATAAGCAACAGGCAGTCTAGCAGAGGCACCATCTCGTGCAAGTGCACGACTTCGTGAAACAGCGTCACCCATCCATGCCCCTCCCCTTTTTTCAGATGGGCGGAAATATGGATCGAAGTAAAAGTATGCGACAGGTTTACCCAAGGAATCTTTTACCCGGTAAAATCTAACATCATCATTCCATACTGGAGCTAGGCCATCGGCTGCCTCAATATCAATTTCAAACAGCGTCTTTGCAAGACCGAATAGGCCATTCATAACCTTTGGCAATGAAAAGTACGGGCAAATCTTCCTCATTAATGTCATACTTGGACTCGCGCAATCTCTCACTCCAAAAGCTAATATCCCAGTCACTCAAATCATTGGCTTCCATAGCACCCTGCTCTTGTGAGAATTTTTTAAGGTTTTCCATATCTTGTACTGCAGCATTCCATGCAGCAGTCCGGATCTTTTCTAGGAGTTGCTTTGCTTTGTCAACAGTAGCCATTTTCATTGCCATGCTAACCTCCGCATAGTTGTTGTAACCAAGAAGTTGTAACCAAGAAGCTTAGCCTTCTCCAACCTAAGCTTCAGAATTTGGTCGACAATTGGGGAGTTGTCCAGCTCTCCATTAGAGGCACGGGTTATACGAGCTCGATAGACTTCCTTGTTGAAAAAAATACAGTTTTATGTGAATAAAAATTACTAATAAAAAGGTTTTTCCAAAAATAAAAACACCTTCCAAATTTTATCGGGTTAGGGCTTTATATATATGAAGAATTTTTTTTATTGTATAGATATATAGAAAAACCTCTCTTATATCCCCAAAGATTTTTAGTACTTCTTCTTCGTTTTTTCGATGTTTGATACGAGGGTTCTAAGTGCTAACGATTCGTGAGTTTTCCGCTGCCAAGTTCTAGAAGGACAAGTTTGAATGTGCTATTCAAGCTTGTTAAGATTGTTGTATCTTGGAGGCAGATGTACCCGTAGGGCTATAGCATCATCTTTTTCAGAGTGTAGTCGGGCATTCTTGTCTTAAGGACAGTATGTTGAACATGCGCCTCAATCTACCATTACCGTTTTTCTTGTTTCCATGGTGTTTAGCAGGATATTCAAGACATTAACAGTTGACTAAGGAGAACACACGAAAATCAGATAAGTTCCTCTTTTATTGATTAGTTATTTGATTTTTTCAGTTTTAATTGTTATTACCCAACAATCTTAAGACAAGAATATATATATATATATTAGAATAGCAATTAAGAAAGAATCGAATTGGGTTTGATCAGTAGCTCTCGTACTATACACATCGACTGGTTTTCTTTTTTAAGTCTACATGTGATCGTGATGAACCTAACTGGTTAATATGTGCTTTAATCAGGGGCCTATATGGGATATCTTGTATATCCTCTAATTTCGGCGGGTCAATCTGATAATACTCGTTATAAATCACGCCAGTAAAGCTGTTGGACCATGTGCTTATTGTAGATGTTGAAGCGTCCGCGACTAGGTGTTACAGAATCGTTTGGTGGTTCAAAGATCGTTGTAGATGCAACCACAGAGGTGTATAAATCCGACCTCCGGATGCAAACCCTGGGTTTATGCTCGCTCTATAACTCCAACGGAGAAAAGGATCAATGTCAAGCATTCCGCAAGATCTCTATCCTGAGATCCTCGCAAGGCTACCAGTGAAATCCACATATGTATACTGTTTGGTTGATTTGGTTGGTTCTTGTAATGGCATACTTTGCTTACGCTTATGGAATCAGGAAAGGGATTTCTTTTATCTTTGGAATCCTGCCACCAAAGGGTGCCAACGAAGTATATAACACTTTAGATGATGATTCGTTTACATCACCATTACTTGGTGGTGATGGTATTAATCAAGTGCCGATTCAAAAGATAGAATCTTCGCCCGCTAGCAAACAGCTGGTGAATGATGAAAGTTCTTTTGTGGGTTCATGTAATGGGTTGAATACAAACTGCTGGCAAGACCACCACCTGAATTTGATGATATGTCTCGTAAGACGAATCTTGGTTACCTATCGACCAGACATGGGTTCGGTTATAACTCGAAGTGTGATGAATACAACTTCGTATGAATTAAGAGCTATTCAAACTTCAACCAGTCTGAAGTTGTCGTTTATTCACTTAGATCGAATGCATGGAAACGAATTCGAAATATCCCTTATATTATGTGTAGTTTTAAATCACAAGAGTACGGGGTATTTTGTAATGGGGCTCTTCATTCGTTTGCGTTTTCCAAATCAGGTCGGTCATCTTCTACCTCCAAAGTAGTAGCTACACCCGAAGTATTAGTTGCATTGGATATAACAGATGAGATTACCAGAGAAATCCTACAACCAGACGATTCTGAAGTCGTTAACTATACATATCGGCATATTGGTGTGTTGGATGGGTGTCTATGCGTGCTTTTAGGTAATCCTGTCATCGGTTTTGAAATTTGGGTAATCAAAGATTACCTCAAGAGAGAATCTTGGAGTAAGCGTTATACCATATCCCATAAGATTACGGACAACTCTAGATATTTGAAGCCTATGTGGTCCTCGCATACAGAAGAAACTGCAGTTTCCTGTCGAGGAATTCGCTAAGTGGAAGTTTGCACTTTCGTCATCGGGTCGAGCATATCATTCGGGAGGAGAACATGATGGCTGCACAAGAGATTCTTGAGTTGTTTTCTGAACTTGTTGCAGTGCGTCTTTCAATTATTGAATCACAGATGGCTTAGATAGAAGTCGAGCAGAGTATCGAGAAGGTTTAACGGTGACTGATCGAAAGAATGAAGTTGTTGGCTGCTGCTCGAGCCATTTATTGCAGTAGACGATAACTGCTAGCGATTCTAATGGCGGTGATGTTTAGGAGTTGAACGAGCAAAACAAAACAATGACAGTGAGGAGATAAAGCTGATTTGGTCTATGCCATTATCGATATAGAGATGCAATACTCCTGGTGTTAATGGAGATGTGACGGAGAAGATCAAGGTGCTGCTGCCATTACCAATGGAGTTGGCAGTGATGATGCTAGTTTGATCAGTGATGCTACTCACGATGCCTGGGAATGGATTGATTGCTGTTGAAGGCAGTGTACATCGAGTTTGAAACTTGGCAGTGTCATGAAGATGCTGAGAGTGGGAGAAGGTCTGCTACTGATTAAAAGATGGTGGTGGATTTGAGCTCGAGAAGGACATTGAATAAGTTGATGTTTTTTTTTCCAACCATGGAAGAAGCCATTCTGTATTAGTTGGTGGTGCTAGGAGGAGTTACCCTAGAGTCATGAAGCGATCAGTAATTTCACCTGATGATCGAAGTTACAAAATCTGGCAGAACTTTCTCCTTCTGCTAGTCGTATACACCGCACTGATGGCTCCTTTCCAATATGGTTTTCTTTTCAAACCAGTTCGAGGACTGGAGATCGCATATATTGTCATCGATGGAATCTTCTTGATAGATATCTTCATCACCTTCTTCATTGGCTACGCGACAGAAAATCTTACGTATTCGTTGACAACCATTGGGAAATTGCTTGGAGCATCATGCTTCGTCTCTGGCGTCTTCGTAGAGTGTGTTCTTTGCTTTCCGCAATGGAGAAAAACATCAAGTTCAACTACTTTTGGGTGAGGTGCGTCAGGCTTTTCTGTCTGACTATATTCTACGTTCACTGTGCTGCATGTGTTTATTATACTATCGCTGCACGTAGCAGCCATCCAGAACGAACGTAGATTGGTGACTTGCTTGATGAGAGTCTAGGAGTTCGATATGTTATATCGATTTATTGGTCTGTTACAACTTTCACATCTGTTTTACGTGCAAAGACGAAGCGATGTATGCGAGAACTGGAATCACTAGATTGTGCGAATCAAAGTGTGTTCTCCATCAATAAAATCATGCGAAGGTACAACGGTACTCGTCGGTATGAGAAAGTTAATTTTCCAATTCTTTTGAATAAGCATGCAAAGGTATAGTGGAGCTCGCTTCAGGGGAAGAGCATCACATATTCATGCTTAATTCTTGTACTTGATGTCGGTTTACACTTGCTCAAACCAA
Organism: Papaver somniferum; assembly: GCF_003573695.1. Taxonomy (NCBI): domain Eukaryota; kingdom Viridiplantae; phylum Streptophyta; class Magnoliopsida; order Ranunculales; family Papaveraceae; genus Papaver; species Papaver somniferum. The sequence goes on from NC_039360.1 coordinate 216,248,024, forward strand.
TAGCTAAGTTTTAAATAATTCTTAAGAGATTTATTTAAATGTGGGGGATAAGAAATGTGATCTTGCAATCCATCAAGGATGAGAGGTATATGATGAATGCATTAAACAACCTTGAAGAATATAAGAAAGACACGTGATTATGGACCACTTCAGATTTGACAGGAAACTAATATGCGGTTGACATGGTCTAAAGGATCAGTAGTTAACCATATATTTTTTTATTTTTTTTATTTTCTGTCTAACGTGTTTAGTACGTGTTGCAAAATAGATGTGCATATCCGCGTTTAATCTGGGAAAACACAGGGATGCTCTGATTAGAAGACCAGAGATTGGAATGCATGAGGTACATAATTAATTTCAATTATGTGATATATGCTTTACAACCACCTATGAAATATGTGATATGTTTATGATTTGACTGAAAGACCAAGATGGCAGATATGATCTAAATGATCGAAAGGATCCAGAAGAAATTCTGAAGGAAATGGTTTTTGTCAAACTCGATGCGTTTAATGTGTGTTGTAAATGTGCAGTATATCAGATGTATACAAATACCCATGTATCTCAAGAGAATTACTGGATGATCTGATTAGATATTTGCGATACTTGAGGTACATCTTAAATTGTGTATGTAATACATATTGTACTGACCTTAAGAGATGTTGTTGTTTCAGGCTATGGATAAATCTTAGCCTATGTGTGTATCCTCTTAAGGAGTGTCTGTCTAAGGAAGTCCTTAAAACAGACAAGATGAACTTGTATATTGAAGAAATCAAAGTTCGTGTGCTTTAATTCAAGCATAAGAGGAAGACGAATGATTACTAAGATGCTTCTTAGAAGATATTCCTCTGTGACCGAAGCCTGTGGCCATCATTGCAGAAACTCAATTGACTATGTGAGTCTAAATTAAATGAGCAATGACAAAGTCTAGACATACTCGAAGAAGGCTAATTCGGTAAGACAACTATACTCTTTAATGAAGTAATTTTAATTGATTCGTGAAGTCAAAAAGAGGTCTCAGTAGACATGTAAAGTCAAAAGATAACCTCACAGACTGAGGGAAGTCAACAGAAAAATTAGTGGTCCTTTGACGAAAGGATTTTCTAAAGAGATAGTTCGTAATTATACATCGAGGGGGAATGGGACTTAAGCTCATATAAAATAAACTTGCCATGAAGGATACTCAACCTTGCTGACTGGAGATCCCAAGATCAAGGTTTCGAATGAGACAACTAATTTATGGTAGGTAAAGGTAAACACTATCAGAGGATTATATTCTCTCTGTCCCTTCCCTATGGTGTAGATGTGATAGTGTGACTGCATGTGAAGGGTGACTTTAATAAGTCTTAATGAGTTCCATAGTTTCAATTTAAGATTGAAGTGGGGTGTAGCAGTGAACACTCTTAATGGAACTCACCTATCTGAATGAGGAAGTGGGTCGCTTTCTATGAGAATATGAGCTGATTCTCTAGAGCATTCTGAGAAACAAGACGTCCAGGGCCAAAATGGACACAACGGCGGAGCTTGGCAGCAACCGTGGAGATATCATGTGTGGTTGTTATCGCGAGTTACACCAAATGTTAGACAGTTCAAGACCTAATGGACCCTGGCTAATAAGTAGTTCAGGTAACCTCTCACTAAGCAAAGGTTCAAGACCTTATGGACACCTATGCCTATTCATGATATTTCTTGTTTTTCGTGTTTTATCGTATTTTTATTCATGTGGGGGATTGTTGAAAAAAATACAGTTTTATGTGAATAAAAATTACTAATAAAAAGGTTTTTCCAAAAATAAAAACACCTTCCAAATTTTATCGGGTTAGGGTTTTATATATATGAAGAATTTTTTTTATTGTATAGATATATAGAAAAACCTCTCTTATATCCCCAAAGATTTTTAGTACTTCTTCTTCGTTTTTTCGATGTTTGATACGAGGGTTCTAAGTGCTAACGATTCGTGAGTTTTCCGCTGCCAAGTTCTAGAAGGAAAAGTTTGAATGTGCTATTCAAGCTTGTTAAGATTGTTGTATCTTGGAGGCAGATGTACCCGTAGGGCTATAGCATCATCTTTTTCAGAGTGTAGCCGGGCATTCTTGTCTTAAGGACAGTATGTTGAACATGCGCCTCAATCTACCATTACCGTTTTTCTTGTTTCCATGGTGTTTAGCAGGATATTCAAGACATTAACAGTTGACTAAGGAGAACACACGAAAATCAGATAAGTGCCTCTTTTATTGATTAGTTATTTGATTTTTTCAGTTTTAATTGTTATTACCCAACATTCCTCACGCAAAGAACGATTCCGCGAGTAGTTCATAACATATCGAATGCATGGAGGGTCTAACGTTATCATCCATGGACCATCTTCAGCATTAGCTTTTTCGTGCCCCTTGGAGAGTGCCATTTGTGCAGCAAGCTGAAGCAGGCAATCAGTCAATATCTTTTTTATCCGTAATTAACTTTTCAAAAAATTTGGTGGCATCCAAAACATTCTCCATAAACATCTTGCCAAACTTGTCTAACTCCTGTTGCACTCTATTAAACTGTTCTCTTTTATCATCTTCAAGCGACACACCATTAAGAACGGCCTCTTTTGTTTGGACTTGGACGATACGTTTACGAGAATCGCTTAAAGTATGCCAATCAGCGGACTCCTGAATGGCCTTGAATGCATTGTAAATGGGTTTGCTTTGTCCCAGTCTAAGAAGAAATTTAACTTTCTCTGGCTGCAAAAATTAGAATTATAGCAGTCAGATGCATGCATGTTCATGTTTGCTTAAAGTTGAAAAATTTTAAGAAAATATATATATATAGCACCTGAACTTCTTCGACCGCGAATCTTTAACATTCTTAAGATGGTGAATAATCCCCCAAACTAGTTGTAGTCGATCCAAAATCTTCTCCAGTGGATCAACTAATTTAGGCCAAGTTGGTTCCACTGATTTCTATAATACAACCAAATCATTCTCCTACAATTTCCAAAGTTAACTTTAGGAAGTGCAAATTGTATGAGTTATCTTTGATATATGAAAAATAAGAAACCTTTTTCTTTTTATTTGAAGCTTTAATAAAGAGACTTAGTTACCTACAAGTTGTTGTAATAAAGCTTTAATGCCAGGCCGAACATGTTTGGCTTCAATAACATCAAAAGGAGGAAAAACAAAATCCTGCAGTAAAGGATTATTTTGAAGCTCCAAACTTTCTTCTTTTGATATCACTGGTGAAGGAACTTCAAAAGCCATTATATTATAATATATATATATTTGAAATAGATTTAAGAAGGACTAGTATATAGAAAATAATACTTGCTGTATAAACTTATGATTTTTTTGTTTACATCACACCTGATAACTTCTTTATATAGACAAAGAAAACAGACTAACTCGACTAATCCTAATAAAATAAAACTCTTAAACCAGTATTCCCAAAGTTATTAAATTTCTTGAGTAGGAAAAACTTAGATAAGTATAAAAAAACTCTCAACAATCCTAAAAAACTGAAACATATACCTTCTGAACTTAGTTTACGCAGACTTTCCCTCAGAGTTGGATTCTATCAATACAAGCCCACCCATACGCCTTGACAGAGGTGGATTCTATTACAAGCCCTAAACCCATACGCACAATCATGTATCATTTTTTTTTTCATGCAACATGCATGTTTGATGAATTTATACGTATTGTTACGACTTACAATTGTAAAGTCTAGCACTTCTTTATAATACAAAACAATGCTTGGATAACTTAGCTTACATAAATAAGATTAAATTTCGTCCCTGCAAACAATATATTTAGGGTTATTTAACGTTTGGTATCCAGTAAATGTTCAACACCTAGGGATGATACCCAATATTTGAAATATTAAGGGAATGCTTGGATAACTTAACTTACATAAATAAGATTAAATTTCATCCCTGCAAACAATATATTAAGGGTTACTAACGTTTAGTACCCAATAAATGTCACACCTAGCGATGATACCCAATATTTGAAATATTAAGGGTTGTACCTAAAACTGACGAAGGCTGTTAAGTCAAAAGTTTGACCCAACCAGAAAAACAGTTAATTTAATTAGAAAAAGAAATATTTTAAAAGCCCAAAAACACCCTTTAATCCGACGGTCCTGAAGAAGGATCCTAGACGAATCCTAAGACTGGGGTATTTATCTATCAACACCACAGTTTCTGTTCAAGGGAGACCCTGCTAACTTCCTTTTTAAAATGCATCAACCATTAATGCATAAGAATCACAGAGAGACCTTGCTAAATTTCTTTCTAAAATACATTGATGTGGACACAGGAACTACGCGGGGTCCGAATGCCCGCAATCAATTGTTAAAGTCTAAAGAGATTACGATGATGATACCCTGATGTGGGTTCATTGGCTCAAAACCCACGGGTTTATCATGGCCTCCTCCAACTTCCCCGTGCGTAGCGATTATGCATGGGGTACAAATATAAAAGGAAAACAACATATATAAGCAAATGCATGCGGAACTAAATGAATGTAAAGTGCTGAAATGTAAATAAGACCAAGGTTTACGTGGTTCAGCACTAAGGCCTACATCCACGGGGTTTGTTGTTCTGCTATATTATTCACGGTTACACGAATAGTTGAATGACTTGGGGTTTACATATTTCTCTCCACTATGGGATTCCTTACCTTTGCTATTCTCTCTCTCTCTCTCTCTCCTGATGTTTTTTCGATCCCCTTCCCCCTTTGTGGAGATTGGGTATTTATAAGGTAGGAATGTGGGACCCATCTCTGAAGACCGTTGGAACCTTATCTTCTAGTGTCTTGTGTCCATCACGCAGAGGTCTGCGTTTCCCCCTCGATCCCGCGGAGGCATCTTCGCTCGTTCCATAGGTCGGTCGACACGTGCACTGCTCAGAGTGTTTAATGCGGGTGGTTGAGGGGTCTGCTCGTGTCAGACAAGTGTCTTCTGCCCCTGTCAGTCCGTGTCAGCTGACTTTCTCTCCACCGTTGATCTTAGCTCATCTTCTGGGGATGAGATAAAGCAACTCCCAGGGGTTTATTTGGTGCTTCGCGACGCATCGTGTTTTGATGTCTTGGCTTGCATGCTTTCCACGTACCTTTCTGTATACACGTGTCCGATAGTGAGATATATGTGTACACAATTTGCCCCTTTTCTTCAGGCTTAACTGACTAATGGGTGCCTTGAAGAAAAACTATCGTCGCACATTCTTCTCACTCCTAATAACTTCTCCTAGATACTTGGGCACGTCTTTTATTCGTGCATTAACTGCTTATGTAACGGGCACGTTTTCCTATTTCTCCCTTAATTTCCTCTTTTCTTTCGGGTATTTTAAGGATAGAGAGGAAATTTAATTTCATTCTTCCTAAACACTCTCTCAGTTCATTCTTCCTTTAAGTTTCCTGCCTTCCTTCATTAAACCTGTGACCTTAAATTCTTTGTCAGTCTTCATTGCACCTGTGATCTTAACTTCTGTCAGTCTTTATTGCACCTGGGATCTTCCCTTGTTCGTTTCTTCTACTTGCTGTTTTTGCCGGTGAGTTTTTCTTTTCTTGATTTCACTGTTTTATGCCGTGTTGAATTGTGAATTTTCTGCTATCGTTGTTCCTTGTTTGTGATGAAGAACTCTTTCTGATGCTTGCATACTAGTTTGCCCCTGTTCTTCATCTTAAATTAAGGCAGCCATTACTTCGAGGGTGGAGTATTGAGATTGTATCCTAATTTTAGGGTTGCTATGTTATCGTGGTTGTATTGCTATGAATGTGTTTTTTGATTTTTGGTTATTGTGTGTAACCTGTTCTTGATTTTATTCTTTCCGCAGCCATGTCTGACCGTCCGCGGCCTACCTATGAGACTCCTGATTCTAGGTTGTCGAGATCTCCTCAGCGTCGAGAGTCTCAAGATGATGTTCGTCGGAGTCGAGTGTCTTCCGGAGCGAGAGCCTCGTCTTCTCGGGAAGAGATTCCTCCGATAATTCCGTCTGGCTCACGGAGAGTCTTTAATCACTCAATGGTGCGTCCTCGTGAAGAGACTCGGAGTACGCAGGCTCCTCCCCGCGCTGTTGCTTTTGACGTTCCTCCTTTACGTTCGTTAGTGCCCGAGCGTCATCCACGGTCTTCTCCAACTTTGAAAGGGAAGAATACAAAGGGCGTAGCTCCTGCGGCTGGATCTTCAAAGAATCCCCCCGTGAAGAGAAAAGCGTCTGAAGCGTTTGTTAGTTCATCCGGCCCCGCCGAGGAGGAAGAGGCTGCTCCCTTGATACGCAGTGTTTCTGTTAGCAGGAGAAAAGTAACCTTCAAGCATATCGATCTTGAAATATTCAAGGAGAAGCATGAGCTCCAAGCCTTCGGGGTTCGTTTTTATGCCCCCGAGGATGATATTACGTATGAGCTGATCTCTAAGTACGAATTCGATGAATTTCACTTGTTAACGACGGTTGGGGCCTTCGAGGCTGGTCTGATGCTGCCGTTGTACAAATCGGGTGATTCCTTCTACTACGACGTGCTCGCTAGTCGTGAGGGTTCTTCCACAAATACTCATAGCCGTTCCGTATCCCAATTATCGGGGAATTATCTCCGCGCCCTGAAGGAATGCTATCTGCGGAGTAAGGGGGAAACGTCGATGACCTGCTACGTCCCCAATCCCTTGGAGAAGGAATGGTACACTCCTGAGAATTTCAATAACTCCTTCGGTGATTACGTCAATAGCAGGAATCGCAAGCCGTGGAGTGTCAGCCTTCGGAATCTTCCTGCTCCTCGAGGCGAGATTCGTCTGTTAAATGAGGTCAGCGATGCCAAGCTGAAGTATGTTCCTGGCACGGAGGCGTCCAATCGTTGGAAACTCTTCCCCGCGCGAGAAAGGATCAAGCGCGATCATGACTACGAGTGGCACGCCACTGTTATTGAGATAGTAGGTCCGTGGGCTTACGGTTGGATTCCCGGTTCACGCGGATGGCGGCCAACCGAGAATAGTAAGTCGCGCGAATCTCCTCCCGCTCGCTATGGAGATTTCTGCCCCTGACGTCTGAACTTTGCGGGCATGAATTTTCCTTATGCCCTGGATGTCGTAGAGGGAGACGAGGAGGATGGTTCCGGTGCTATACTCCCATCGAAGAATATCTCAGCTGCTCAGGTACGCAGATTCTAGTTGTGTTTCGTTTTTATAACTTCCATCGGACGGGAAGAATAATTCCTTTGTGGTGTCGGTTTCAGGTATTGAAGAAGACAAAGATTAGGCCGAAGCAGTCTTCTACTATGGTGGTGGGTGAGGTTGAGGCCCAAGAAGAAGTTACTAGTCCTGTGAACGAAGAGTTTGCTGAGGACGAGATTACAGATGGGGAGGAACGTACTGGTACCTCCCCTATCAATGCCGAAGAAGAGGTCTTCGCTGGTCCCGCCGGTGATGGAGGAAGGAACAAGGGTGTAGTGGCGGATGATGTTGTCATCGAGGATATTTCCGTCCCTGCTGGTGATGTCATGGATACCCTCCCCACTTCTCAAGAATTTTCTTTCGATCGGATGTATTCCACGGGGGAGTTCTTTGACGAAGCCCTCGATTTTCCCGAGGACTTCTCTTTACTTTCCCCTAATGACGATTGGGATGTTCTTGGTGGTGATGGTAATGGTGATGCTGCTGTAGAAGGTGTTGGTGCGGAGGAGCCTGCTGTGCATGTACGCGCGGGAGAACATGCCAACGTTCATGCTGAGGGGGTCGAGTCGGTCAAAGGAAAATCTGTTGTTGACGCGCCCGCCGATAGTCTTCCCCAGTCGCCGATGTCTGAGGGTGAGGATGCCATCATGAGTTGGTTTAAGGAGAAGAATCTTCTGTTTGTCTCTCATCCTGCTCCTGTGGTTGTTGGGGAAAAGGAATCAACCGCGTATACCCGTCGCATGATGGAGATGTCTTCGGAGGCGCAGGTGTCTGAAGCCTGGGGAACAAGGTTGACCGTTCCCGAAGCTACCCTCGTGCCGGAGCCTCCGACTTCTGTTGCCGATATGATGGCTATTGCGGACGGGTATCAATATGGCTTCCCGCAACAGCGTGTGCTGGAGGTAAATTTTCGTACATGCTTGTTCGTGAGAATAGGACGCTTCGGTTGAATAATGTTTTGTCATTTTGATGTGTAGATGATGAGGAGCGAGCATTGCAACCACGTGCTATATCAGTTCTTTAAAGCAAAATCTCTGAAGCTCGAGGCTAAGCTTCGTCATCGGGAAAAGGAATTATCTGCGGCGGAGGTGGAAATAGAAGAGCTGAAGAAAAGCCTTAAGGAGAAAGAAAGACTGGGTGAAGCAGAGGCTGATCTTCGTTCAGAACTTATTGCAGTGCGCGCTGAGTTAGAGCAAACTCGTAGCCAAGTTTCCACTTTCACAGGTTTGGTTCTTTTCCTTCGCCGTATGTCGTCATTCTTTTATCTCTTAGTT
>NC_039360.1:216256450-216292472 GCF_003573695.1 Papaver somniferum
TCGTATTAGAGATTTGGTTGAGAAGATTAAGAGTGAGGCTAGGAAATGGGATGCTCGGGCTGAAGTATGGCGCGCGCGGCATGTTCAGATGGTCGACATGCAAAATCTGTACAACCATGATCGTGCTTTATTTGATGGCACACTGCTGTGGACCAGTGATAATCTGCGGGAATCCCGCGAGCGTACTTCCTTGTTGGAATCTAGGATTCAGCTATTGGAAGAAGAATTACAGACGGCGCGGTCCATTCCTCTTTCAGGGGTCCAAGATAATATGCTTGGTCTTGCCAGGGAACGAGATGATGCTCGTGCTGAAGTCTATGCTCTCAGCAATGCTCTTTCCGCGTCTCGTGCCGATGTAGCCCGTCTTGCTGAGTCTGAGAGGAATCTTGAAGTGTGCATGTATAGACTCAGCAAAGGGGTCTCAGAGATAAATAAAGAGGTCGACCACCTTCGTCATATGGACTCGATGAAGCAGGTAGAATTAGATGCCTGTCAATTTACTCTCACCAACCTTCAACTAGACTATAAGAAATTATCCGCGGAATATGATCATCTTGATGAAGCGCGAGATGCGGTTGTTAATGAATATGAAGAGGCTTCGGCTTGTGTCGAAGGTATAATCCCAATTCATCAAGTGTGATCTTGTTTGTTTTCTACGCTAACTCCGTGGTGTTGTCTTTTTCAGGGCTCGAGGAACGGCTTCGCGTCACAAATGAAGAACTTGAAAAGGCTCAATCTTCCTTAGCACAGCAAGAGGAACAAACCAATCACTTCAAGAATTTAGCAGCCACCCGCGAGGAGGCCGTTGGTGCTGCTTCCAGAGAAGTGAATCGGCTATCCTCGTTATCATCCCAAGCCCAACAGCGGACAACAGTTATTAAACATAAGGCTCGTTGTCAATTGGCGGAGGAGACGAACAAGATGCTGGAGAGGATAGAGCTTGGCCTAAGGAATGAACATGGTCTCGTGAAGAACTACCCTCGTCGTCCCGTTCCTGCTGCATTGCCCAGCTCCTCGGGCCCCTCTTCTGGTGGGAGCGTCCCATCAAGTCTTCGGAAGAATCCGGACGACGGGACCGCCACCTAGGTAGAGATGGCAGCGTTCTGTAGGGTCCGCGGCATAATTGTGCTTTTTGTAACGATGTAAAAGGAATGTTTTTTGATTGTGTATCCTTGGCTTTGGCCGTTCACTTCTTGTAATCACCCTTTATGAAATGAATCCTCTTCTTGATATACCTACAATGTTTTTGTATTTTAAGTTTGTGAAAAATCAAAACAAAAGTTAAGTGTTTTTGAGTGCGATACGAAAGGAAGGTACCTTCGTGATCGTCTTGAGACCTGTCACCCCGCTGGCAAATCCTGGGCCAGAGGATTCCCAGACGGTGGGGGCCGGGGCAACGTTCTAGGATATGGGGCGTAAAATATGTACGCACCCATTCCGTCGACCCGTTGCCTTAAGATTGGTTGGGTATCTCTTTCTGCTGGGTGCCTTCCCCCTGGTCCTACACTTATGGACACTGATGGGGGAGCCCTGAGAGATTGTAGATTAACTACTTTCCCCAATATTGTAGGTAGATTCCACAGACTTGATAATTTGAAAGCTTGTTTAATTGATAAGTTGAGGTCTGCAATTCCTCTTCCAGAGATAGAAACATGTTGGGCGGGGAGGCTCCTTTCTTCTTCTGGTATATTCCCAGCAGATTCAAATCTGCGTTGCTTCTATGGGAAGTATGGTTTGAGCCATTTAGCATTCCAAGGATGCCGGAGGACCTCACCTTTTAGATTACGAAGGTAGTAAGAACCATTACCCGCAATGTCGTGGATCATAAACGGTCCTCCCCATGTAGGTGCTAACTTTCCCCATTTCTTTTCTTGCTGATATCGTGGGATTGTTCTCAACACATACTGTCCCTCTACAAAATTTCGTAGCTTTACCTTTTTGTTGTACTCCCTTGCTAGTCTTCGTTGATAATTTTCCATCTTTTGCAATGCTACTTCCCTTCTTCCCTCCAAGTCGTCCAACCTTTCTAACATCATATCTGTTGTTAGGTTTTTCTCCCAGGCTTCAGTCTTCGTGGTTGGCATGAGGATTTCTGTAGGTATGACTGCTTCAGCTCCATAAGTAATAAGAAACGGGGATTCCCCGGTAGCGGACCTTCGTGTTGTCCTGTATGCCCACAAGACATTGTGCAGTTGTTCGCACCATCTTCCCTTATGCTCGTCTAATTGTTTTTTGAGTATAAGGGCGAGGGTCTTGTTGGTAGCTTCCGCTTGTCCGTTGCTTTGAGGGTATAAGGGGGTGGACTTGTTCTTTCTTATTTTAAAGGTGTCGAAGAGCATGTCTATATTTTTTCCCTGTAATTGCTTGCCGTTATCAGACACAATTTCAGCAGGTATACCAAATCTGCAAATGATGTTCTGGAATATGAAAGTGAACACATCCGCGTCTCTGATCCTGGCCAAGGCCTTAGCCTCCACCCATTTACTGAAGTAGTCCGTGGCTACTATCAAAAATCGTCTCTTCCTGGATCCTTCGATGAAAGGCCCGACGATGTCTACTCCCCATTTTGAAAATGGCCACGGGCTATCGACAGAGTTTAGCAATGTTGCCGGCGCGTGGATTTTTTTCGCGAAGCGCTGACATTCTTCGCATCGTCGGGACATCCTCGCAGCATCTTGTATCATGGTCGGCCAGTAATATCCTTGCGTTTTTGCCTTGTCAGCTAGTGATCTCATACCGCTATGATTCCCTGCGTCACCATAATGGATATCCTTTAGAATTCGATGCCCTTCTTTTCGGGATAAGCAGCGTAGTAATGGTCCGAGGAAAGATTTTCTATATAGGACCCCGTCCCGGAGATCGTATCTTCCCACTTTGGAGAGCGTTTTTCTAGCTTGCTTCCGATCCGCAGGTAGGCTTCCTTTGTCGAGGAAGGCATGTATTGTCACCCTCCAGTCATCTTCATTGCTGAAATCTTCGTCTTGATTTGCTTTTGACAAGATTTCTTCATCAAAGTCGTTATGGATGTCTTCTCCTACTTGGTCTTCAATATATTCTTCCATCGTATCTTGATTGGTAGCGAAGGAGAATTGAGATGCAATCGAAGGCTCGTATACCCTTGATATTTTAATACCTTCGGCATTTTTATCCCTCAACATGGATGATATGTATGCTAGGGCATCCGCATGCCTGAGGTCCCTTCTGCATAAATGCCGGAACTTAATGTTCGGGATTTGTGAAGCCAATGTTTGGACCAATGCCATGTAAGCTGAAAGGGTGTCATCGTACACATTATATTCGAGCGCGATTTGCCGTATGACCAGCTGCGAATCACTTGTCAGCCTTACATCGGTTACCCCCATCTCTATTATTATACGTAGGGCATGTATGACAGCTTCGTATTCAACAATGTTATTGGTATGCTCTTTGAATTCCAATCTAAGTGCCTGTATGATCCTTTCTCCAGTTGGGGTGATGATGACAATACCTATTCCTGCCCCTTCCTTATTTTTAGATCCGTCGACGAAGACTTCCCATTGTCTATGACTCGCAGGTTCGAGGATATCCATTGGATCCTTGATTGCTTCCTCGGCTTCTGGTATTCCCTTGATCTCTTCGTCGTTGTCTAGAGGGAGGTCTGCTAAGAAATCTGCCAGAACTTGGGACTTCTGAGAATGTTGAATTTCATGAATGATGTTGAATTGGTCCAGATGGGTGTTCCATTTGGCTATTCGGCCCACTTTTCCTGTGCTTTTGAGGACTGCTTCCAATGGTGCTCTGCATGGTACCCTGACGAAGTGAGTTAGGAAGTAGGTTTGCAGTTTTTGGGTAGCCCAAACCAGTGCGAGGATGAGTTGTTCAATCTTAGTATAATTTCTTTCTGCGGGATTGAGTGTCTTGCTGACGTAATAGATAGGCTGCTCTATCTTTGTATTGGTTTTGACTAATACCGCGCTGACTGCGTCCTCCGTTGCTGCTATGTACAGTGCCAAAACTTCATCAGGGTCAGGTTTCTGCAGGATAGGGATCGAAGCTAGATGTTCTTTGATCTTTTGGAATGCTTCCTCGCAATCGGCGGTCCATTCGAACCTGCTCCCTTTCTTAAGAATATTGAAGAAATGTTTGCACTTGTCCGAAGACCGTGCAATAAATCTGCCCAACGCTGCTATGGACCCATTGAGCTTCTGCACTTCCTTTAGATTCTTTGGTGACGGCATCTCTACTATGGCTTGAATCTTAGCTGGGTCTACCTCGATGCCCCTTTTCGTCACCAGATAACCGAGGAACTTCCCTGAGGTGACACCGAAAGTACATTTCTCCGGATTTACTTTCATGTGATGTTGTCTCATTGCATTGAAAATATTCCTCAGGTCCTGGTGGTGATTTTTACGCAGCTTGCTTTTGACGAGCATGTCGTCCACGTAGACTTCTAGGGTTCCTCCAATCCATGGTTTGAAGATAGCATCGACCATCCTTTGGTATGTTGCCCCTGCGTTTCGGAGCCCGGAAGGCATTCTGGTATAGCAATAAAGGCCATGTGGTGTATTGAATGCTGTGTGTTGCTGATCTTCTTCTGCCAGGGCTACTTGGTTGTAACCAGAGTATCCGTCCATAAACGACAGCTCCTCGTACCCTTCAACTGCTTCAACCAGTTGATCTATGCTCGGCAGGGGATAGCTGTCCTTTGGACACGCCTTGTTGAGATTAGTAAAGTCGATGCATATTCTAACCCCTCCATTTTTCTTAGGAACAATGACCATGTTGGATATCCAGGTAGGATACTTGACTTCCTTGATAAATCCTGCGTCTAGTAGCTTTCGAAGTTCTGTTTCTACCGCCTCATGATATTCTGGAGCCACTTTTCGTATTTTCTGCCTGAACGGGGGTGTGCCCTGTTTGATGCGTAGTTCATGTTGGATTACTTTTGGGTCGATCCTTGGCATATCTCCTAACTTCCAGGCGAACACATCCGCATATTCCTTAAGTAATTTGGTTAAGGAATGTTCTCTCCCTTCGCCCATGATGGTCCCGATTTTGACCCTCTTCGGGTCTTCTTCCGTTCCTATGTTGATTTCCTTAGTGGGTTCCACGGGTGTGAACATAGGCCTTGGGTTTCCGAGGACTGGGGCGGTCTTTAATTGCTATTTGGCGTGTTTCTGCTCTTTGTTGATTGTTGAGGTACTTGTTTCCGAGCCTCGGACATTACCCTCTTTCGTCAAGCCTTTTCCTGTGGTTTCCTTAAGGAATAGTTCTACGGCTTTCTCTTGCGTGGTTTCTTGATTTCTTACTCTTCGGATTTTTCGCTGTTCTTCTTGCTCGTTGTTGATATGATCCTGAGTGGCCTGGCATTCTCGTGTAGCGATTCGATCTCCCTTGATCTCCATAATTCCCTCAGGTGTTGGAAATCTTAGGTACTGGTGGTATGTTGCCGCAACTCCTTTGAGCTTGTGTACCCACTGTCGTCCAATAATGGCGTTGTAGGGGGAAGGGGTATCCACCACACTGAATCGGGTATCCAGTTTCATGGGCCCTGCGTTAACCTGTAACACAATGTCTCCCAAGGGCTTCGTGGCCGCTCCATTGAATCCGTAGATGGTGTGATAAGAGGTCATCAATTGTTCATCATGGAGCTTCATCCGCTTGAATGCGTCATAGAATAGGACATTCACAGAGCTTCCCCCGTCTATGAGGATTTTTTTGAGGTTACATCCCGCTATTGGTAATGTCAGGACCAAGGGATCGTTATGGTCTTCCATATCTTCTTGGATATCCTCGGCATCGAAGATGACAGGTACTTCCATCCATTTTTCATGTTCGTCCACTGTTATCCCATCGACCTTATATAACTCGCAGCGATCTTCGAATTGCTTCCGTAACCTTTTTCCAATCTGTGCTGTGAGCGAAGGTCCTGTGGCTTCGGAACACGAGATGGTGTTGATTGTTCGGTTTTCTTCCGGAAGTTGGACTGGCTTGGTTCGTTTGGATCTGTCCTCGGTAACCTCCTTCCGTATGTAATGTTTGAGCTCTCCCGCATCAATTAATTTTTGAATCATTATTTTAAGGTTCTTGCATTTTTCGGTCTGGTGTCCGTTGAAACAGTGATACTCACAGTAATCTTTAGACTTCTCGGATCTTGGGGGCTGCTTTCCCTTAGACCATGGCCATTCTAAGTTTTCCCTCCCTTTGATCTCCCGCATGATACGAGCATAGCTAGCGTTGAGTTTCGTGTAAACTTGGTCTTCGAATTTTCGGTCGCCTGTTCTTCGTTCATCCCTCCGTTCCTTTCTATCTTCGTGAGGTCTCTCATCAGATGAACCCCTTTTGGCCCCATTGGTTTGTTCTGCTGAATTGGTGCGGTGAGACCTCTGCGGATATGCCCTCGGGTTTTCCCGTTGAATTTCTTCAAGTCGAGCGTGCTTCTCGATAATTATTCGGAGATCGCCTTCTGTCTTGGGCACGCTCCCGTGAATTTCAACAAATAGGGGACTCATTCGGTCCAAGCCCCACTTATAGCAATTGATGCTTACCACTGGGTCCACGCTTCCTATGGCTTGGCAGATCCTATGCCATCTGTTTGTGTATTCCCTCGTGGTTTCCTTGTAGCCGATTGCTAGTGAAAAAAGCTTATCCATCCCAGTGTTTACAGTCTTGTTGTACATGTATGTTCTTAAGAATTTCTCTGCCAGTTGGTCGTATGAGTGTATGGAGTTTGGTGGCAGATTATCAAACCATGATAACGCCGATCCCTTCAAACTTGACTGGAAGTATCTACAGAGTACGGCGTCGTTCTGTCCCCATCTTGCTAGGACGCGGTTGTAGTACCGAACATGTGCAGCAGGGTCGCTGGACCCATCATAGCATTCGAACGTCGGGACAGGGCATTTCAGGGGAATAGGGGTGTTGGCCAAGCGATGCGTCAGGGGCGTGGAGTTAGCTTCTCTCATAACCTCTTCTAACCTTCCCCCTCCTTGTTTATTTTTCAATTGCCTGATCTCTGCCATCATCTCATCTCGCAGTTCCTCCATTGCGCGTTGGTGTTCTAAATTCTTCAGATCATTTCCGTTTGATTCTCCATCGTCATAATCCGGGTCGGATACGCTATGTCTCCTTGTCGCGTCTTCATTAGTCGCTAGGACGACTCTGCAGTCTTGGTTTGGCTCTGGTGCTTTGGAGCTTGCTTCATCAAGTTGTTGGTTGGTCTTTGTGCTTAGAGCAATCCGCTCCTTTAAATCTTGATTTTCTCTGGCCAAAAGTGCTACAGCTTCTGCGTAAACCTGTTGGTTCCTTCTCAGTTCCTCGAGCTCAGCCATTAGTTGGTGTGATTGGTTGGACCCCTGATTGGGAGTCCCCGCACGTGCCGCTACAGCCGTGGCGCCGCCCTCCTCCATGGTCTGTACTAAAGGTGGCAGGGGTTCTACTTCTGTTGCTGGTGTTTCCAAATTGGAGTGAGCGCCCCTCTGCGGTGCCCGAGCCGCCGGTATGGTTTGATTCTGGTTATTTGTTAGCGGCATTCCAAAGGTTAGCAGATGCGCGGGTTGGAATGTTCTGGATTCATCCACCCTTTCCCTTGGTTGGTTAAGTTGACTCATGGCGAAGGTATTGCTAGCCTCCGCAGCCTTCGGGACTACCGCGGCTTCCCCGTATTTTATCGTTGCTGCTCTGAGAGCCGCCATTGCAACAGAATTAGCGTTCATGGGTGAAGTGATTTCAGTGGTATCCTGCCTTCGATTGGTCATTTTAGTTTTATCTCCTTTCTGCTTGCTTCGGGTGATGATCGGGGTTGTCCGGGGTGTTTCTTTTGACAAAGCTTTGGATTTTCCTGCTTCCTGCGTCTTCTCCATCACGTGCCTTTCTGTTGACGAAATCTAGCGTAAACTCGCCTTCTTTACTCACAACACGTTCTCTCTGTATAAATTTATTCAAACAGAAACGGGAATATCCGCGTGAAGCGGGTTAGTTGTCGAAATACAATTTTTCAAAAGCGGGTTTATTAAAGGCGATCTTTAGTATATAAAAAAAACTATGAAAATTGTAAATCCGACGGATTAGGACAATAACCCATGCTTGGAACACTAACTCTTATCGAAGGCAAAAGGTGGGTTTTTGAATATAATACTGTTGACGAATGATCTATACAGTCAGAGCTGATAAAATCGGAGCAATCGTATGCCAAATTAGAATGAAATCACAGGACAAGATAAATCTTTTACCGGGACGAAGTCCCTGTTTCTAGCGCCAAATTGTGGACACACGAACTACGCGGGGTCCGAATGCCCGCAATCAATTGTTAAAGTCTAAAGAGATTACGATGATGATACCCGGATGTGGGTTCATTGGCTCAAAACCCACGGGTTTATCATGGCCTCCTCCAACTTCCCCATGCGTAGCGATTATGCATGGGGTACAAATATAAAAGGAAAACAACATATATAAGCAAATGCATGCGGAACTAAATAAATGCAAAGTGCTGAAATGTAAATAAGACCAAGGTTTACGTGGTTCAGCACTAAGGCCTACGTCCACGGGGTTTGTTGTTCTGCTATATTATTCACGGTTACACGAATAGTTTGAATGACTTGGGGTTTACATATTTCTCTCCACTATGGGATTCCTTACCTTTGCTATTCTCTCTCTCTCTCTCTCCTCTGATGTTTTCGATTTTGACCCTCTTTGGGTCTTCTTCCGTTCCTATGTTGATTTCCTTAGTGGGTTCCACGGGTGTGAACATAGGCCTTGGGTTTCCGAGGACTGGGGCGCTCTTTAATTGCTATTTGGCGTGTTTCTGCTCTTTGTTGATTGTTGAGGTACTTGTTTCCGAGCCTCGGACATTACCCTGTATCATCAAGCCTTTTCCTGTGGTTTCCTTAAGGAATAGTTCTACGGCTTTCTCTTGCGTGGTTTCTTGATTTCTTACTCTTCGGATTTTTCGCTGTTCTTCTTGCTCGTTGTTGATATGATCCTGAGTGGCCTGGCATTCTCGTGTAGCGATTCGATCTCCCTTGATCTCCATAATTCCCTCAGGTGTTGGAAATCTTAGGTACTGGTGGTATGTTGCCGCCACTCCTTTGAGCTTGTGTACCCACTGTCGTCCAATAATGGCGTTGTAGGGGGAAGGGGTATCCACCACACTGAATCGGGTATCCAGTTTCATGGGCCCTGCGTTAACCTGTAACACAATGTCTCCCAAGGGCTTCGTGGCCGCTCCATTGAATCCGTAGATGGTGTGATAAGAGGTCATCAACTGTTCATCATGGAGCTTCATCCGTTTGAATGCGTCATAGAATAGTACATTCACAGAGCTTCCCCCGTCTATGAGGATTTTTTTGAGGTTACACCCCGCTATTGGTAATGTCAGGACCAAGGGATCGTTATGGTCTTCCATATCTTCTTCGATATCCTCGGCATCGAAGATGACGGGTAATTCCATCCATTTTTCATGTTCGTCCACTGTTATCCCATCAACCTTATATAACTCGCAGCGATCTTCGAATTGCTTCCGTAACCTTTTTCCAATCTGTGCTGTGAGCGAGGGTCCTATGGCTGCGGAACACGAGATGGTGTTGATTGTTCGGTTTTCTTCCGGAAGTTGGACTGGCTTGGTTCGTTTGGATCTGTCCTCGGTAACCTCCTTCCGTATGTAATGTTTGAGCTCTCCCGCATCAATTAATTTTTGAATCATTATTTTAAGGTTCTTGCATTTTTTGGTCTGGTGTCCGTTGAAACAGTGATACTCACAGTAATCTTTAGACTTTTCGGATCTTGGGGGCTGCTTTCCCTTAGACCATGGCCATTCTAAGTTTTCCCTCCCTTTGATCTCCCGCAGGATACGAGCATAGCTAGCGTTGAGTTTCGTGTAAACTTGGTCTTCGAATTTTCGGTCGCCTGTTCTTCGTTCATCCCTCCGTTCCTTTCTATCTTCGTGAGGTCTCTCATCTGAGGAACCCCTTTTGGCCCCATTGGTTTGTTCTGCTGAATTGGTGCGGTGAGACCTCTGCGGATATGCCCTCGGGTTTTCCCGTTGAATTTCTTCAAGTCGAGCGTGCTTCTCGATAATTATTCGGAGATCGCCTTCTGTCTTGGGCACGCTCCCGTGAATTTCAACAAATAGGGGACTCATTCGGTCCAAGCCCCACTTATAGCAATTGATGCTTACCACTGGGTCCACGCTTCCTATGGCTTGGCAGATCCTATGCCATCTGTTTGTGTATTCCCTCGTGGTTTCCTTGTAGCCGATTGCTAGTGAAAAAAGCTTATCCATCCCAGTGTTTACAGTCTTGTTGTACATGTATGTTCTTAAGAATTTCTCTGCAAGTTGGTCGTATGAGTGTATGGAGTTTGGTGGCATATTATCAAACCATGATAACGCCGATCCCTTCAAACTTGACGGGAAGTATCTACAGAGTACGGCGTCGTTCTGTCCCCATCTCGCTAGGACGCGGTTGTAGTATCGAACATGTGCAGCAGGGTCGCTGGACCCATCATAGCATTCGAACGTCGGGACAGGGCATTTCAGGGGAATAGGGGTGTTGGCCAAGCGATGCGTCAGGGGCGTGGAGTTAGCTTCTCTCATAACCTCTTCTAACCTTCCCCCTCCTTGTTTATTTTTCAATTGCCTGATCTCTGCCATCATCTCATCTCGCAGTTCCTCCATTGCGCGTTGGTGTTCTAAATTCTTCAGATCATTTCCGTTTGATTCTCCATCGTCATAATCCAGGTCGGATACGCTATGTCTCCTTGTCGCGTCTTCATTAGTCGCTAGGACGACTCTGCAGTCTTGGTTTGGCTCTGGTGCTTTGGAGCTTGCTTCATCAAGTTGTTGGTTGGTCTTTGTGCTTAGAGCAATCCGCTCCTTTAAATCTTGATTTTCTCTGGCCAAAAGTGCTACAGCTTCTGCGTAAACCTGTTGGTTCCTTCTCAGTTCCTCGAGCTCAGCCATTAGTTGGTGTGATTGGTTGGACCCATGATTGGGAGTCCCCGCACGTGCCGCTACAGCCGTGGCGCCGCCCTCCTCCATGGTCTGTACTAAAGGTGGCAGGGGTTCAACTTCTGTTGCTGGTGTTTCCAAATTGGAGTGAGCGCCCCTCTGCGGTGCCCGAGCCGCCGGTATGGTTTGATTCTGGTTATTTGTTAGCGGCATTCCAAAGGTTAGCAGATGCGCGGGTTGGAATGTTCTGGATTCATCCACCCTTTCCCTTGGTTGGTTAAGTTGACTCATGGCGAAGGTATTGCTAGCCTCCGCAGCCTTCGGGACTACCGCGGCTTCCCCGTATTTTATCGTTGCTGCTCTGAGAGCCGCCATTGCAACAGAATTAGCGTTCATGGGTGAAGTGATTTCAGTGGTATCCTGCCTTCGATTGGTCATTTTAGTTTTATCTCCTTTCTGCTTGCTTCGGGTGATGATCGGGGTTGTCCGGGGTGTTTCTTTTGATAAAGCTTTGGATTTTCCTGCTTCCTGCGTCTTCTCCATCACGTGCCTTTGTGTTGACGAAATCTAGCGTAAACTCGCCTTCTTTACTCACAACACGTTCTCTCTGTATAAATTTATTCAAACAGAAACGGGAATATCCGCGTGAAGCGGGTTAGTTGTCGAAATACAATTTTTCAAAAGCGGGTTTATTAAAGGCGATCTTTAGTATATAAAAAAAAAACTATGAAAATTGTAAATCCGACGGATTAGGACAATAACCCATGCTTGGAACACTAACTCTTATCGAAGGCAAAAGGTGGGTTTTTGAATATAATACTGTTGACGAATGATCTATACAGTCAGAGCTGATAAAATCGGAGCAATCGTATGCCAAATTAGAATGAAATCACAGGACAAGATAAATCTTTTACCGGGACGAAGTCCCTGTTTCTAGCGCCAAATTGTGGACACACGAACTACGCGGGGTCCGAATGCCCGCAATCAATTGTTAAAGTCTAAAGAGATTACGATGATGATACCCTAATGTGGGTTCATTGGCTCAAAACCCACGGGTTTATCATGGCCTCCTCCAACTTCCCCGTGCGTAGCGATTATGCATGGGGTACAAATATAAAAGGAAAACAACATATATAAGCAAATGCATGCGGAACTAAATGAATGTAAAGTGCTGAAATGTAAATAAGACCAAGGTTTACGTGGTTCAGCACTAAGGCCTACATCCACGGGGTTTGTTGTTCTGCTATATTATTCACGGTTACACGAATAGTTGAATGACTTGGGGTTTACATATTTCTCTCCACTATGGGATTCCTTACCTTTGCTATTCTCTCTCTCTCTCTCTCCTGATGTTTTTTCGATCCCCTTCCCCCTTTGTGGAGATTGGGTATTTATAAGGTAGGAATGTGGGACCCATCTCTGAAGACCGTTGGAACCTTATCTTCTAGTGTCTTGTGTCCATCACGCAGAGGTCTGCGTTTCCCCCTCGATACCGCGGAGGCATCTTCGCTCGTTCCATAGGTCGGTCGACACGTGCACTGCTCAGAGTGTTTAATGCGGGTGGTTGAGGGGTCTGCTCGTGTCAGACAAGTGTCTTCTGCCCCTGTCAGTCCGTGTCAGCTGACTTTCTCTCCACCGTTGATCTTAGCTCCTCTTCTGGGGATGAGATAAAGCAACTCCCAGGGGTTTATTTGGTGCTTCGCGACGCATCGTGTTTTGATGTCTTGGCTTGCATGCTTTCCACGTACCTTTCTGTATACACGTGTCCGATAGTGAGATATATGTGTACACAATTGAACTGGAATCATACGGTTAAATGTATAAAATTGTGCAAAAATATTTGGTACGGTCCAAATACAAATTGATATTACTCATGTGCGGAGCAATCGGAGATGCTGTAATAGTCCCTTGATAAACATATAATCAAGTGATTCAGAAAAGCATCATACAAAACACTTACCTGCAATTCAAAACAACTTAGGAATTTTATCAAATACACAGTGTATATGAATGAATTGGTGATACCCATGGTAAGAATGGTATTAGCTAATATCCAGTTTCAATCGTATCAGCAAAAATCAAAGAACCCATTAACGAAAACTTCATCATCTTCTTTACTGAGATTTCTGTTCTACTCTCCATTTAGTCTTCAAATAATGATTATACGGAGTCTTCAAATATCTGATGAAAGGTTCCACCATTGGATTCTCGACTTCTTCTTCGTCTTCATGTCTAACTGCAGCAATTACTGAAATTGATTGGATTGGAAAATTTTATTTTTATTCTTCTTAAAGATTATAGAAATAAATTGGTGGTGGTTGTTGTTGGTGTTGGCGCTGCTGCTGGTTACGATGGTGAAGTTGTCTTTCTAGACATGTATCATGATTCTAGGGTTGGGGTTTTGTTGGGATTATTAGGGTTCATTTTGGGAGAAAGAAAAAGAAGATTGAAATATGTTTGTAACTTGTGGGTATTCGATTCCGAATCTGGTAAAGTGCGAGCAGTGGCGGTGGTGTTTTTTTTTTCTTGTTTATCAGTTATCACGCAGACGGTGGTGGTGTGAGCGGAGGTTTTGTCAGGGATGATGAAGAAGTTTTATTTTTGATTATTAGGGATAAATTTGTAAATTCAAATAAGTTTTTAATAAAAATTAGAAAAAAATAAAAAATAAATGGGTCAAGCCGAGACTTTGACAGTCAACGGCAGGTCTAGATACCAACCCTTAATTTTTCAAATATTGGGTACCATCGGTAGGTGTTGGACATTTACCGGGTACCAAACGTTTTTTTTGTTTTGTTTTGCTTTTTTTTTTTTTGATCAGACAGCCGGGGTTAAGAGGATCCCACCCCAAGAAAACAGAACAGAACGAAAACAAAAAACAGAAAAGTAAAAACAAACTAGCTACGGGCATAAAGCTTTCCCTCACTATCCTCCTTAATAATTACAGCCGGGTACCAAACGTTAAATAACTCATATATTCACAATCGTTAGGAATTCAACTTTTGTGTGGGCATGTGTGACAAATATGTCGAATAACTATACATATTATCTTTTCTTCCGCGCGTGATCCATGAAAACCCAATATTGATATGCTATAATCATATCACTATTACTAGTTGACTTGTGTTTAAAATTGTTGTGATACAATCCTTGCTTCGTTGTGTTGATTCTGGAATTAGTTTCACTTGATAAACTATCGTATTTCATTTCCTTGATTCCATATTGTTTAGTAATATCAATTAATGCTACTTTTAGGCTTCAACATTTAACATGTAGTTGGTGTAGTTATCATCGTTTCGCTAAAAACATCGTCGAGTAACAAGATCTAGTGGGAAAACTAATCTTGATCAAAGAGAAAAAGAGTACATCATAGCTTCACATTTCGAAGTAACATATATCGACACCATATCCTTGGATCCTTTCCCTGATGTCGGCATCTCCCTCTGATTCCATCTTAGGAGTTTTCGGACAATTCCTCAAGTCATTTATTTTTCAGAAGTGAATATAGGTAATAACTCGGTAAATAAATCTATTATGTCTCCCCATGATTACTTTCGTGGGAGAAGATATTATTGTTCCTTTATAATAAATAATTATGGATTGCATTTCCATTAACAATCTTTTTCATGTCTTTGTAGGGATCAAACAAACTCATGTGAATGGTTCCTTTTAAGATTGTACTAACTAAGATCTTTAAAGATCTATGAATACCCATTGCTCGAATCATATTTCGAGAGTTTAACAAAGATAAGCTTGAACTCGAAATTTCTTCTTTGCAATATTAATTTACTATAAAATCATATGACATAGTCTCATAAAATAAAATGATAAATCAGTGAGTAAATAAGACTTGTTGATAAAGTTAACGCAAGTGTCTTCGTTGTTCTTCAATCTTTAATCTTCGAGGGGTTTCACTGATATTTGATACTCAACTACCATGCTCTAATCATAGTCCTAGATTTGACGTTAGTAGACTAGAAATCAAGATATAGTTTTGTACAACTAATGTCAACGAAAATATTGATATAGAAAAATTAGTGTGTTCAACCGAGCGACGTTCTAACAATAATTCCATATGTTTCAAAACCTTGGTTGGAGAATTTATCATAAGCGTGGATAAAATTTGATTTCTAGGCTCACTAATCTTCAGTTTGGATTTTTGAACTTCCTAGACCAAAAGAGAAAATACCATCTAAGGATATTATCACGACGTGTCTTACTGGTCATCATGTCTCATTAGGAAGATGAAAATTTCCTTTGAAGGCTTATGAGAAATTTAGGATTCCAAATATTTGTCCATCTATGATGACTAACTCATATTTTTAGTCGAGACTTTGTAGAGTTCTTGGTCTATCTTTCTCATAGATGAACTAGTTAATCTTGATATTTGTGGAATGATTATTCTCAAATGATGAATATAACAAGTGGAACAAAAAATTTGGGGTTTCCTTTTTTGATTGATAAATTTTTTGAAGCATAAAGTTTAACCCTTTGGAACATCAAAAGGGACTCTATCTCATGTATCCTCTATCCGGAAAATAAAAACTAACATCAAAAATGGAAAGATTCTTCTTAATAACTTGCAGAAAATTATGAAGTTGAAGTCTTGCTCCATTATTCATTCATTTTTTCTTTATTGTTTCTAGTTTACTCTTTGTAATAGTTTATTCTTATTGTTTTAAGGAGTAAAAACCAGTATTTCAAGTAGACTATTAGTGTAACTACTTCATATTTATCGTCTATCAACTATTTAATTTTATTTAGTTCAATTATTTTGATGATGATTCCAATACCTAATCTTTATTTATTATTCATGTGTAATGTTTATTTTGTGAGATTTGTTCCTTGCCATCATATTTCTAGTGATTAGAATATATATATCATATGTCCTCATAAGTTACGCTCTTAACTTCTTCTTTTTTTCGTAACATGCAAAAGGAGAAGTAAACTAAGATGATAATCGGAATAATGACCTTTCCACTTTGAAGGGTTTCATAAGATTGCAATTAGTCAGTGTTTTATCTCTCCCGATAGTAACTGGCAACCAATAAAACAAAGACCTTAATCTCTACGTTAATAACTGTCTAGAGAAGAATATAATTCCTCTCTGAGTCATGTCGCAATAAAAACACTCTTTGTTCTTAACTGACTGATAGGAAACATCCTCAATGCCTAGGACTAATCCTACGGTAAGGTCGGGTTTGTCTATAGTTTGGGTCATAACCTTTAAGGTTGAGTTAGGAAAGTGGTCTTTCCCTGTGTTGTAAGTTATTTCGTGCAATTTCCCTTTATAAGTTATATTTATTATTAGAAGTCGGAGTCTATATAAATACCAGGAGATTGTCGATCTAATGCAGTGAAGAATTTTGATATAGTTTATTCTATAAACTTATTTTTACGACTTGCTTATGTCTATCCTCTTGATATGAATCTTCTAGGTTCTTATCAATTGGTATCAGAGCTGGTTCGTCCAGTTTATGATCAAACAACATTACACACGAACACAAAAGAGGAATATGGAGAAACAACTCAAGGAATTACAAGATAAATTGAACGCTTTGGAGATTCAAATTTCTGAATCTAAGAAAGAATATCGACTGTTCGTTAGGCTGGTGTTGCAACAGTTTGATGGACATGAACCAGAAACTTGGCTAAGTAAGGCTGAAACTTATTTTGAGTATTATCGGATTCCTGACAATGAAAAGGTAATGTTGGCAAGCTTTCATCTTGACGGAAGGGAAACACAATGTTACCAATGTGTACAGGATTACATGGTGGATATGTCGTGGAAACAATTTCATGCAGGATTATTAAAAAGATTTGGGAGTACCTGCCTTGAATATTATGCAACTAAACTTTGAAAGCTTAGGCAAAGCAGTTGCGGAAACTTTGAAGATTTTCGTGAGGAGTTTGAACAATTATCTAATCAGGTAAAGGGATTACCTGAAAGTTATCTTATAAGTTGTTTTATTAGTGGACTTAAGGAAGAAGTTGGTCTGGAAACACTTTCATTCAAGCCAACTACATTACTACAAGCTATTAACACTGCACGATTACAAGATGCAAAAGTTTCCTTGAAACGTCAAATTACTAGAAATAGTAATCGACCAATGGTACCATCTAATGTTAATACCCAAACTAAGGTATCACCAAGTTTCCCTCCTGCTAGAAAATTGTCTCAAGCTGAAACTGATGAAAGAAGAAAACAACAATTATGTTATTACTGCAATGAGAAGTGGTTTAGAGGACATAAATGCAAACCTAAAACTAGTTTCTTAATTGAGGGAGAAGAAGAGCAAGGCGAAGATGGCGTCGATCCAACATCCAGTGGAGAAGAAGAAGAAGAGCAATTCCGTGAAGAAGAGATAGGTGAGATATTTGTTCATGCATTAGTAGGGTCTCGAACACCTCAAACAATGAGAGTAACGAGAGCTATAAAGAAGGAAAAGGTAACAATTTTGATTGATTCTGGCAGCACCCATAATTTTATGGACCCCATAATTTCAGAGAAATTAGGAATGGAAATATTAAGTGACGAGAGCTTTGAAGTGATGGTTGCAAATGGAACATGAGTACCATGTTTAGGTAGATGTCTAAGTTTGGGATTTGAATCACAGAATTATAAATTTGTGTGTGATTTACATGTACTATCGTTGGGAAGATGTGACGTTGTTTTGGGTGCACAATGGTTGGAAACTTTGGGTCCAATTAGTTGGGACTTTAATAAGCTCACAATGGAATTTACTGTGGATAATAGAGTCATTCGATTAGTGGGTGAGATAAATCATAATCCAAGGATAGCTACAAGTCATGCAATGCAGCGTCTGGTAAGAAGTGGAGCTCCTAGCTATGTCTGTTACATATGGCAAGCACAACAACCACAAACCAAAGGGTCTGAAATTTCACCTGATATTTAAAAAATTATAGAAGACTTCAAGAAAGTATTTTCAACCCCAACTGTTTTACCACCTTCAAAAACGCATGATCAGCGAATACCATTATTGCCAAATAGCAATTCTGTCAATGTGCGACCATACAGGTATGCTCACTATCATAAAAATTAAATTGAAAATTGTGTCAAAGAATTATTGGATACTGGGTTAATACGCCCAAGTACCAATCATTTCTCTTCATCTGTACTGTTGGTAAAAAAGAAAGATGGATCATGGCGGATGTGTATAGATTATAGAGCACTAAATCTTGTTACTGTGAAGGATAAATTTCCTATGCCGGTAATTGATGAGTTACTAGATGAACTACATGGATCTTGTTTTTTCTCGAAGTTTTTACGTGCAGGTTATCATCAAATTCGAATGCATGAAGACGACATACCCAAGACGACGTTTAGAACCCATGATGGGAACTATGAGTTCCTAGTAATGCCGTTTGTACTTACGAATGATCCTTCTACGTTCCAACATTTAATGAATGACATGTTCTGAAACCATCTCCGTCAGTATCTTTTGGTATTTTTTGATGATATATTAATTTACATCAAAACATGGGATGATCACTTGTTACACCTACGAGTTGTTTTTGAGATATTACAATGCCAAAAGATGGTGGTGCAATTGAGAAAGTGTTCTTTTGTAAAAGAAGAAGTTGAATATCTTGGGCATGTAATAAACCGTGAAGGAGTAGATTCTGATCCATCAAAGATACAATGCATGAAAGAATGGTCAACACCTACAACCATCAAAGCACTAAGGGGTTTTCTGGGTTTGACAGGTTATTATAGAAAATTCATAAGAGATTATGGAAAAATTGCTTCGCCACTAACAAAATTACTTAAAAAAAGATGGTTTTAAGTGGTCCAATGAAGCATTTATCTCCCTCAAGGAATCCATGACTTCAACTCATGTATTAACACTGCCTAATTTCTCTAAAATTTTCGTAATTGAAAGTGATGCTAGTGGGAGGGGTATTGGAGCTGTTTTAATGCAAGAAAAGCGTCCAATTGCGTTCATTAGCAAGGCACTTGGTCCTAAACACTTGGGTCTGTCAACGTATGAAAAGAAACTACTTGCAGTCATTCATGCAGTTACCAAATGGAGGCCATATTTGGTTGGACGTAGGTTTTTGGTACGAACGGATCAGCAAAGTTTGAGATATTTCTTGGAAGCCAAGGCCACTACACCCTCTCAGCAAAAGTGGCTGACCAAAATGCTCGGATATGACTATGAAATTGTTTACAAAAAGGGCATCAAAAATCAAGCAGTTGATGCATTATCTCGAATGTATGATGATACAGGCACATTACAATCTATATCTTATGTACATTATTCGTGGATGGATGAACTCAAACGGGATCTTAACATTGATCCTTGGATAATTGAGAAGATACAGAAGTTGGATCAAAGTAGTTTCAGTACCAAGAATTTTTCTGAAGATAATGGTTTACTGAAATATCGTCATAACCAATTATTTTTCAGTCCATTGTCTAAGTGGAAGGATATTCTTATGAAATAATTTCATTCATCACAAGCTGCTGGTCATCAGGTTACTTGAAGACCATTCAGAGGTTAAATAGGTTTTTTATTGGCATGGAATGAGACAAGATGTGAAGGATTTTATTGTTGGGTGTGATATATGTCAGAAGAATAAGTATAGCACATTATCACCATCTGGATTGTTAGAGCCCCTTCAAACACCCGCTACAGTTTGGTATGACATATCCATGGACTTCATCGACAGGTTTCCAAATTCTCATGGTAAGACTGTCATATTAGTAGTGGTTGACAGATTCACCAAATACGCTCAGTTCATAGCCTTAAAGCATCGTTACACAGCTGCTACTGTGGCTCATCAATTTATGGATTTTGTGGTTAAAATCCATGGTTTTCCAAAAACCATTGTATCAGATAGCGATGTTGTATTCACAAGTCGATTTTGGCAAGAGTTGTTCAAATTGCAAGGCACTCAACTCAAGCTCAGTTCTTCGTATCATCCTCAAACCAATGGGAAAACTGAAGTGGTTAATCGGTGTTTAGAGGCCTATTTGAGATGTTTCATTAATGATAAACCAAATACATGTTTCATTAATGATAAACCAAAGACATGAACTTTATGGTTATCATGGGCTGAATATTGGTATAACACGACTTATCATACTTCGACAAAAGTTACACCATTTGAAGTATTCTATGGGATACCACCTCCTGCTCTTAACAACTATGTTCCTGGAGAAGCAAGCAGCACCAATTTGGATGAAGCTCTTATACAACCAAATCAAATATTATCTTATTTGAAGGAGAATTTGCAGGTGGCAAGAGAACGAATGAAACAATATGCTGACAGAAAGCGCATTGAAATCGAGTTTCAAGAAGGAGAATTTGTGTATTTAAGACTTCAGCCATATCGTCAATCTTCAATTGTCCGCAGGCCTTCTCAAAAGCTGTAAGCACGTTTCTTTGGTCCATACAAGATTCTTGAGCGCATTGGCAAGGTGGCTTATAGGTTAGAACTACCGGAAGGATCAAAAATACATCTTGTTTTTCATGTATCAAACTTAAAGAAGGCTGTACTACCGAGATATATATGAAGTGTCCAAGGAGCTCCCTGTTGAAGTTGATGAATAACCATTATCATCCTTGTTAATGTTATCCATAATTTTTGAGGACAAGAATGCTCTTAAGGGGGTAGGATTGATAGGAAACGTCCTCAATGCCTAGGAATAATCCTACGGTAAGGTCGGGTTTGTCTATAGTTTGGGTCATAACCTTTAAGGTTAAGTTAGGAAAGTGGTCTTTCCCTATGTCGTAAGTTATTTAGTGCAGTTTCCCTTTATAATTTAGATTTATTATTAGAAGTCGGAGTCTATATAAATACCAGGAGAGTGTCGATCTAATGCAGTGAAGAATTTTGATATAGTTTATTCTATAAACTTAGTTTTACGACTTGCTTTTGTCTATCCTCTTGATAAGAATCTTCTAGGTTCTTATCACTGACCTAGAGAATAATTTTTTTGATGTTATTTTTCTTACAAAGGTAATGAATCTTAATTCCTCTAACATTTAGGCCGTTATTTTTAACTTCTTCGTCCGTAACTGGCCAAATTTACTTGTAAATTGGACACTGTCCAAGAAATCATTCTTTTGTAGTTAGAGAAAGGTCGCTCATGTTGTTCTGTTGATAATGACATCAAATAAGGAAAGGTTCATATTTTAGCTTGTGCTTAATTGATATATCTTTGTGGGGAGTGCGATGTGGAGTTGTAAGAGAGAACTGTACTTACAATATCTCCTTGATGAAGATGTTAATTTGAAAAACTTAGTGGAATCGTCTTAAAAAGTTAGTATGTTATCTTTTAGTCTAGATAACTTTTTTATCTAGTTAATATTACAATTATTTCTTTCACCTTTGCCCATTTTTGTCAGAATTATTTAGTAGTATGCAACTAAAACATATGGCTTCTCGAAGAAATATGTAAGGGGAAGTGAATTACGAGTGCGTATGATTGTTACCTATCAAGAAAAACAACATTTAAATACTAAGGGGGAGAACATGTCACCATAGTATTGCTTCAAAGTTTTGGTGCATTGGACTTTGAAGTAGGTACAAATGTTATGTATCGGTATAACAACCATTGATTAATTGAAATTGACTTGTCACTCTAGATGATTTTACTTGAGTATTCTCATAAGTTGTTATAACGCAACAGATCTTCTACAACAATGGTGCCATAACGATTACATGCAGAACCATATAATAATCTGAAGAACGAAGAATTCAAGACAATGTTAAAGATTAAAGAAATCAAGCATTATGAAGATTGAGCTGAAAGGTATTTTAGTAAGTCCATGTGTGTTGATATTTTTGTCACTAAAATTGACAAATGGAAAGATTATTGTAGCATCGCTCGGTGAAACTCACAAGTTTTGCTACTCAAGTTTTTTATTTATTTATCAATGTTAGATTATAAAAATATATCTTCTTTTCTTGTCTAGTAACTCAAGTCTCTGGCTAGGTTATAACATGATAGTTAAGTATCAGATATCACTGAATACCCACAAAGATTCGAGATTCAAGAAAAATGGACATATTTGCGAGAACTTCATCAGCAAGATGTGTATGAAAATTGACTTATCCTATTTACTAAATAGTTTACCATTCGATCTTATTAGTCTACATCATATTATTTTAGTAGATTTAATAATGCAAAGAAAAATTTTCGAGTTTAAGCTTTTCATATTTAAACTCTCAAAATATAATTTAAACAATGAAATTTCATAGATCCTTAGAACAATTTATTGTTCAAAAAATATGTTTGTGTAAATGATCTTTGGAAAATTTCCCAAGCAAAACAGTAAACAAACCATTTAGGGTATGCATACCTAGTAAGTATATTATGGATATTGGGAGGGTTTTGAACTTATATAATAGATTGAAAAGTACACAAACTACTTGGAGGTACGCATACCTAGTTGATCTGAATTCACGAAATTTCAAGGGTATGCGTACCCAGTCTATGCAAACCTACCAGACCTGATTGACTTCGTGAACTGTCTAAGGTACACATACCCAGTATGCACAATTAGAGAGTCTGACTTTGCGAACCACTAAAGGGTATGAATGCCCATCATGTAAATCTCGTGGATGATTTCATAATTTTCAAGGGTACACATACCCAGTATGTATACCAGGTCGACCTGACCTAGTTCTGAACTTAAACTCAATGAAAAAAGTACACGAACTGCCTATGGTTACACATACTTGTGCCCACGGTGCGTCAGTACCTAAAGATCTTGTTCAGCTTGATGGATAAGGGCACGAGCTATTATTACATCAAAGTGATGGCAGAATTTTTCTGAACCCGTGATTGTTTTGTTTGAGTAGTTACAACAACCTTAACCGCACAAGACTGCGCTTACCTTCATCCCGGAAGTAGCCGCATGAGGTATTATACCTTGTCAAAGGATAAGTTCATTTTAGCAATATCTCTCATAACACTTCTGAGACACTTTAATTCTTAAAATTTTTTTGGGCTTGCGATTATTGGTTTATCCCTAAATGTTACTGAATACCATAACTTCATGGAAGTTCACGGCCTTACTTGGCATTATGAACCATAATTGTGCATGGTCTTAACTACTCGGGTCATAATGCATATTATTTTGTGTAATTTCACATGCTTACATGAATTCCTGACTTAGAATTTCATCCAAACTGAGAAAGTGTTTGATTGGGTCCTAAATTACATGTAGCCTTGAAAATATATAAATATAAAAACTCTTATAGCTAGATATCTTTATCCTTGGTACTCTTGGGTCCCAAATTCATTGATAGAGTCGTCCAATATAACTTGGGTTTCTTTCGAAATTGTATTGGGGTACGACTTTGAAGATTTCACGGGGGGATTCATGAGGCCAGTCAGACTATATTTTTACCTGATAGTTCTTGCATATGGATAGTTTACGCAGACTTTCGCTCAGAGTTGATTCTATTGATACAAGCCCCAAACTAATACGCCTTGACAGAGTTGGATTCTATAAATACAAGCCCTAAACCCATACGCACAGGAAAGGACATATAATTTGTATTCATGTAACATGCATGTTAGATAAATTTATACGTATTGTTACGGCTTACAATCGTAAAGTCTAGCACTTCTCTACAGGCAAGGTTTTAAATTTTGGTTACATATAAATAGGTGGCATAGGTCCTACAACACTCCCACTTGTGAGATCCAGCAGTGGCGTTTCAGATGTAGTGCTTCAAATGTATTTCTCAAATATAGTTTTTCTCCTCGATGACCATTGTATTTAGATCAAAATCCTCACCAAAACCTCACCAGGAAAACCCAGATGAACGAAACATCAACTAAGAAAAAAGATTACAACATTTAGAAACTTAGAACACATTTTGATTTAACTATGTTGTCACGTTAAAATCTTGACAAGGAAAAACCTAGTGGGAAAAATCCTAGGGGAAGGGAAAAAGAGTACAATGCGATAATTCCAGAACTACGCCTTTGTCGAATAACTATTTATATAATTTCCACTTATCTTTTCTACGTTACGTGCGTGATCTATGAAAACCCAATATTGATATACTATAATCATATCACTACTACTAGCTGACTTGTATTTAAAATTGTTGTGATACAATCCTTGCTTCGTTGTGCTGATACTAGAAGTGGTTTCACTTTATAAACTATCGTGTTTCATTTCCTTGATTCCATATTGTTTAGTAATATCAATTAATGTTATTTTTATGCTCCAACATTTAACATGTAGTTGGTGTAGTTATCGTTGTTTCGCTAAAAACATTGTTGAGTAACAAAACGTTGTGGGAAAACTAATCTTTATTAAAGAGAAAAAGAGTACATCACAGCTTCACATTTAGAAGTAAAATATATCAACATCATATCCTTGGATCCTTTCCCTGATGTCGGCATCTCTCTCTTTCAAAAGTTAATATAGGTAATAACTCAGTAAATAAATCTACCATGTCTACCCATGATTACTTTCGTGGGAGAAGATATTATTGTTCCCTTATAATAAATAAATTATGGATTGCATTTCCATTAACAATCTTTTTTATGTCTTTGTAGGGATCAAACAAACTCATGTCAATGGTTCCTTTTAATATTGTACTAAATAAGATCTTTAAATATCTATGAATATCCATTGCTCGAATCATATTTTGAGAGTTTAGCAAAGATAATATTAAACTCGGAATTTTTTCTTTGAAATATTAAATTTACTAAAATCATACGACATAGTCTCATAAAATAAAATGATAAACCAGTGAGTAAATATGACTTGTTGACGAATTTAACACAAGTGTCTTCGTTGTTCTTTAGTCTTCAATCTTTGATGGTTTCACTGATATTTTATACCGAACTACCA
This sequence comes from Papaver somniferum, assembly GCF_003573695.1. NCBI lineage: Eukaryota > Viridiplantae > Streptophyta > Magnoliopsida > Ranunculales > Papaveraceae > Papaver > Papaver somniferum. Next base: position 216,281,225 of record NC_039360.1, read on the forward strand.
TGCTCTAATCATAGTCCTAGACTTGACGTTAGTAAACTAGAAATCAAGATATAGTTTTTTATGTCTAATATCGACGAAAATATTGATATAGAAAAATTTGTGTGTTCGACCGCGCGATGCTCTACCAGTAAGACCATATGTTTCAAAACCTTGGTTGGAGAAGTTATCATAAGCGTGGATAAATTTTGATTTCTAGGGTCACTACTCTCCGTTAGGTTCTTCGAACTTTCTAGACCAAAAGAGAAAATACCGTCTAAGGATATTATCACAACGTGTCTTACCGGTCATCATGTCTAATGGAAAGACGGAAAAATTCCTAAGGAAGATGAACATTTCCTTTGAAGGTTTATGGGAAAGTTGGAATTCCAAATCTTTGTCTATATTGATGACTAACTCATATTTTTAGTCGAGACTTTGCAGAGTTCTTGGTCTATCTTTCTGATGGATAAAATAATTAATCTTGATATTTGTGGATAAATATTCTCAAATGATGAATATAACAAGTGTAACAAACAATTTGGGGTTTCCTTGTTTAATTTTTAAACTATTCTCAAAATAAGAACCATATTTCATCTTGTCAGACATCAATAATCCAACAACCATATTAATTGCACACAAAATATTTCTCTCGGTCGAACACAGAGAAATCATCATCAAATCAGTTCAACACAACGATGGGTGGATAAACTTGTATTTGAAAGACTTAGTTGAGCTCTACAAATTGGTGATAAACTGATAGACACATTTTTGTGTCTAATTTGTCCTCAATGTCCGTATTGTTGGAACTCTATTTTTGTACTAATATTGTGTTTTTATGTATTTTTAGGAAATAAACATTTTTGGAAAATTCGGCTCGAAAAGTTGATTTTTGCACCCCCGGAGGACAAGTGTTATTTGGACTCTCGCTTTTGGATAAGGGGTAACCTAATTACTAAGGGGCACCCCCAGGTCACCCCAAGGTAGCTTCTATTCGCACCCCAGTTCTGGTTAGGGGGAGGACATCTTCTTCCCAAATTCAAAAACCAAAAATTGGCGGGAAAAATTGTTCTTGAACTGCCGTGACTAGGGTTGAGGGTCTGAAGGTGTTCCAGTGAGATTCAATGGCCCAAATTAAATGGGTTTGTTCCTAGGGCCTAGATAGAGCTGGTATGGGTGTTGGATTCGGTCAAAATTGGTTAGATAACCGGTGGTAATCAAATCAGGGAAGATATTCTAAAATGGGAAAAATATTCTATTCTTGGAATTCTTGGATGGAAGAGACGTGCATGGGTTGATTCTATTGGCTGGAAAAAATCCCTACAGCTCAAGGATGACGCGTGAGAAGAGATAAAACAGGGAACAATCCGTAACAAATCAGAGAATTAAAGAAAAAATATTTCGGAATATTTTCTTTAATGGACGGATATTCTTGGAATTATTACGAGGATTTGAGTGACCTGTTGTGTATAAATAGATCCCTAATGTCGAGAAGGAGGAGCTAGCGAAGTTTAGAGAGAATTGGGAGAGGTTTAGAGCATTACAGAGCAAGAAAATCCAAGTTGCAGAGATTCTGGTTCTGCTACTGCTGCTGCTGCTGCGAGGAGGAAGAACGTGAAGAACAGACTCTCCAAGACCGTCGTTTATCAACAGTGACATCGACTGTCATCTGTGGGTCGTAGTTTCCCAACGACAACAGCACTTCAGCTCTGTCGTTGACTCTGGACGCCTCCTGTGTGTCGCAAAATCCTGTTTTACATCATTTTCTTGTCTTTCTCTTCATTGTAAAACACTTTTGAGCATCAATGAAATATTTTGAGAGGTTTTCCAACATGATGAGCGGCTAAAATACCTGGTGATTGAGGCAATGGAGGATCTATTCACTCATGTTTGATTGGTAATATTTTTATTTATAATTTCGTTAATTATTTATTTTATTTAATTCACTTGGATAAAAATATAAAAAAAAAAGGGATAAAATGGTTTTCTTAATTATTTGTGAATCAGTTTGATGTTTTATGCTTAGAATATATTCTTTGATAAATCATGCTTAAGGATTACAACTTAATATTTGGACACCTTTTAAATTAAAAAGTGATTTAATAAGAAAAAGAGCTTAATAATAAAATGATTACAATAATAATTTCTGAAATATAACCAATCAACTTGAAGTAATAGTGAATCCTGAGCCTTAATCTTTCTAAAATATTGACATTACTATTAATTTCCTTCATTTATTTATTTGTTTAAATCTTAAAAAAAAAAAAAGTTACCTTCACAAGTTCGAAAAGAACCCAGTTTTCACCACTATCTACAACAACATTTGAAAATACATCAAATTTTTGGCGCCGTCGACGCGGACCTGTGCTTAGGTAGAATTTTTTTTTTTTAGGTTTATTATTATTTATTTTTTTTAGAATTGTTTGTTCCTTTTTTACGTTTCTTTTTGTCTTTATTTTGCAGGTTCAAAGTGAAAACTAAGGACTTGGAGAGGAAAAAGCTTAAAGCGAAAAGCGAAAAGAGAAGAAAAGAGGATAATTTTAGGATTTAATTTTTAATTCTTTTTGAGTGTGTGAGGAAAACTGTAATTTTATTTTATTTTTATTTTTATTTATTTTTTTTTTCTTTCTGAACTTTAAATTGGACTGGACATTTGGACTTTAATTTTTAAACCCTACGGAAGGGTACCCTTAAATACAAACTGTGTGCAGGGAAGGACGGTGATTACAATATCACCTCGGCCCCTCGGGTTCGCACACGGCATAGGAGTCGTGGCCCGAGTCGACAACAACGGTTCATCCCCCGTCTGGTACGGGAGGTAAGTCCAATCGAAACACTCGCGAATCCCCTGCAAGCGAGTTACTGTACTCCTTAAGGTGCTAATTGTTTGAGGACGAACCAGACTGTCTTTATTTTCCTAGTAAAGGGCAAGGCCTGGCCTAAACAAGATAAGGGTTCAGATTTCATCACCGCTCCCTTCTTGCCCGCTTTAGGAGAACAAAACCTAACGCGAACCCAAGATTTAAAATCTGATTAGAAAGAGACCTATAGGGTATCGAGCTTGTTAGGAAAAAATTTCGAAGGATATTGGTTATTCTTTTAGCATACTTCGAAGTTCATGACGGTTTCTGTGAGTTGAATGCGTGACTGCGCCGCCTTGTAATGCGGTGAGGCCTTGGGTATCAAAGCTCCACTAAGCTTCCCTCGTCTCGATTCAACTTACTTTGACCCGGATTGATTCCAGAGGGGTTTGCTTAAATTGTAACGAATTCCCTTTCGAGATATAGAAGCTAGTCTAGAAACAATCTAAGTGAGCCATCATGCTTGTTGTTTGCTAGAAATCTCTAGGTTTGTTGTGAAAAAGTCGAGTCAGCCTGCTGTGTGATTGCTAGAACCTTCCTGTTAGGATTTTTATTTCTTTTTTATTTTTTTAGTGTATGCCCGATTTTTTTAATAGGGCTTGGAAAAGAGATACTCTAGGTCGATTGATTAGCGAAAAACCTAGTAGTTCTTCTGATATAAGCAGGGAGCTTGAAGATTTTTCTTTTGAGAGCCCTGTTTTTGGAAACTTCAGTTTTAAGAATCTGTCTCTTCGTGAGGAAAGTACCCCTAGTACTTCTGTTGTGCCAGCGATGGCAACTTTGAAAGATTACATGTTCCCAACTAGGTCCAACCGAGCTTCGTACATTAAATTGCCAGCCACTACGGCTAATTTCGAGATAAAACCTAGTACTCTTCAGATGATCCCTATATTCTTAGGAAAAGATGATGAGAACCCTTATTTCCATATTAGGGACTTTGAGGAAATTTTCGGGACAATTAGAATAAAAGACCTTACTGATGAAGTCTTGATACTTAAGATGTTTCCCTTTTCCTTGAGAGATAAAGCCAAGACCTAGCTGAACAACCTACCATCTGAATCCATAGAAACATGACAGGAACTTATCGCTGCCTTCTATATGAAGTTCTACCCTAAGCATAAAACTGCAGCTGTTAGGCAGAACATTAGTACTAGTGTGCAACAAGAGGGAGAGTCTCTTTATAGGTTTTTAGAGAGATTCAATGATCTCCTATCCCAGTGTCCTCACCATGGATTTGATAAGATGAAACTTGTAGAGATTATTTATAATGGTTTAGACTATTCGACCAAAGCCATGGTCGAGTCTATGTGCGCTGGTGAGTTCACTAGTAAAAATGCTGATGATGCTTTTACCTTCTTAGGAGCTATCACTGAGAAATCCCAACAGTGGGAGTCTTGTGTGGAACCCCCTAAAAGACTCTTAGTCAATAGAAGTAGCACCAATATGGTAGATACAAGTTTTGCGCCAGATGCCAAGTTTGATGCTTTATCTAGAAGGTTAGAAGCGTTGGAAATGGGTCAACCTAAAAATAAGTCCCTTGTTGAACCTAATAGAGCCTCTCAAATCTCTAGTTGTGGAGTAGAGCCCGATAACTCATTTTGGGAAGGTCAGGTTAGTGAAGAGCAAGCTCATGCTGTCTATAACAATGCTAGGTTTGAGAACCGTCAGAAGTTTGACCCCTACTCAGAGACCTACAACCCTGGTTGGAGAAACCATCCTAATTTCTCTTGGTCTAAGGGCCAGAATCAAGGCCAGTCTAGTAATTCTCAGCCTCCCCCAGGTTTTGGTTATACTAAGAACCCTTCAGGACAGACTTAGAACCCATCTGAGAATAGAATAACTAGCTTAGAGGAAACCCTTAGTATATTAAGGAAGAGCCAGGAAATGCTATCACAAAGCCAGGAAATGTTAGTAAAAAGCCAGGGTAATTTTCAAGAGGAAACCAAACAGAATTTTAAGAATAGTGCCCAGTCTTTTGCTAAATTAGAACTTCAAGTCGGCCAAATAGCTAAGTATATTGATGAGAGAGAGGAAGGAAGGTTCCCTAGTCATACTGATCCTAACCCTAGAGGAGAGAAATCGTACAATCATGTTAACTCTATTACGACCCTTAGGAGTGGAAGGAAAGTTGATAATAAGGTCCACATACCTGAAAGTGAACATGATGTAGTTCACCCGTCTGAACTAGAGAATAAAGAGACTGATAGAGTCTCTAAAGAGACCAATGAGGGTCATGTTGAGTCTCCCAGATCCCCATTCCCATAGCTGCTAGTTCCGACTAAGAGGGAGTCCAACTTTAATGATATATTGGAGGTTTTTAAGCAGGTTAATATCAACCTTCCATTATTAGATGCAATTAGGCATATTCCCTCTTACGCCAAGTTCCTTAAGGACTTGTGTACGCGAAAGCGTAAGCTCAGTGTCCAGAAGAAAGCCTTCATAGCTAGTCACGTGAGTTCTATTATTCAGAATACCACTACTCCTAAGTATAAAGACCCAGGGTCCCCTACCATTGCTTGTACAATAGGTAAGTACCGTGTTGAGAAAGCATTGCTTGACTTAGGAGCCAGTGTGAACTTACTTCCATACCATGTGTACCTTAAGCTAGGACTTGGTGAGATGAAACCTACCCAGATGACACTTCAGTTAGCTGATAGGTCAGTTAAAATTCCTCGTGGTGTGATCGAGGATGTTCTCATAGAGGTCGACAAGTTTATTTATCCAGTGGATTTTGTTATCCTAGATACCCAACCTATCCCTGACCCAGAGAACCAAATACCAGTGATTTTAGGTCGCCCGTTTTTAGCTACATCCAATGCGATCATTAACTGTCGAAATGGTATTATGAATTTGTCTTTTGGTAATATGACTATTGAGCTGAACATTTTTAATATTAGTAAGCTACCCTCTGAACTAGATGACTCGAATATAGAAGAGGTCAACATGATAGGAACCTTAGTTCCGAAGTCTGTACCAAACACCGAATCGGAAGATCCATTAGAGAGTTGTCTAGCCCGTTTTAGCATGGATTTAGACGATGATAGCAACATTGAACAAGTAAATGCTCTGTTGGATTCTATTCCTATATTAGATACCGATAGATGGAAATCTAGGTTTGAACCATTACTAGCTACCGAATCTACCTTAAGCCCTTATTTCGAAGAGCCTAAAGATCCTCCTAAGTTGGACCCAAATTATGCATTAGTAGGCCCATCTGAGATTTTGCCTATAACTTCCGATTTGGATAGTGATCATGAGATTAGGCCAGTAACCGTGCTTCAACACAATAAGGAAACTCTAGGGATGACCATAGAGGATATGAAACATATAAGTCTTATATCTAGTATACCTCAAAAGAATTTAGAGGATGAACCACCTGATTATAACTCAGAGAAAGCAATTGACCTTTTTCAGGAACCGAATGGTCTAGAAATTAGGAATATTGTGACTAGTTTATCTAGGGACACCCAAAACCCTAAGTTTGGGGGTAGTGAACTAGAAGAAGCTGATAGACACATTTTTGTGTCTAATTTGTCCTCAATGTCCGTATTATTAGTACTTGTTTTTGTCCTTATTATGGTGTTTTGTGTGTTTTTAGGTATTTTTTGGAAATAAACAATTTTGGAAAAATCAGCTCGAAAAGTTGCCCGGGGAAACCTTGAAGGACAATTGTTATTCGGACTCTCACTATTGGTTAAGGGGCACCTCAGTTGGAAACCTGCTATTCGCACCCCAGTTCAGGATAGGGGGACACCCTTCCTTCTTCTCAAATTCAAATAAACTTTTTGGCGGGAAAATATTTTTACTCTCTGGAAGATTTTCAATCAACAATATGAAGGTGTTATAGGGAGATTAAATCGCTGAAAATTTGTGGTATTGTTCCTGGGACATTTAGAAATCTATTGCGAGTGTTGTGGTCGATTAAATTTGGCTAGAATTGGCTAGGGAAGCCACGAACTGGAAACAGGGGAGAACGTGCAGAGAAGAATTATTCACGGGATTTCTTGTGTTTGCGTATGGCTGAGATGATCTGGGAGACTTATAACTATTGGTTGATGCGTAAAAAGTCTAAAAAAGGGAAGAATCAGAGCTGGAAACGCGTGGAGAAAGAAAATATCTCAAAATATTCTCTCTTCACTGCCCGAGTAAAGAAGAATTATTTGGAGTTATTGTGAGGGATTTCAGCGTGCATGTGAGTATATAAATTCTCCTTGGGTCGACTACCAGGGGTGTCGAGAGTTTGGGGTCTAGAGGAGGTCCAGAGAAGCAGAAATCAAGAGTTGATGAAACTCTGTTGTTGCTGCTGCTGATGATGAAGAACACCAAGAACACGAAGAACGGACTAGCGAGGTCAGTCGTTTATCACAAGTGTCTAAGACGCACATCCGTGGGTCGCAGCGCAGTCTAAATATCAGCAACACCTGTCTCTTATCGTTCTTTTGTGACGCCTTCTGTGGGTCGTACATTCACTGTTTTACTCATTTTTATCATTTTAATCAACTTTTGAGAAACATACATGTATTTTGAGATTATGATTAATATGAGAAACTAAATCCCAACACTGGGGCAATGGAGGAAGCCTTATTTCATACTTGGGTAATTATATTTAATTCTTTTCATGACTTTTGCATTAATTTTAATTGAAATTATGATTTAAATTAATTAGTTGTGTTTTGATTTGATGGGTCATGCTTAGCTTAGATGATTTGATGTCCCATGCTTAACATTTACACCTAATATTTTGAGAATCAATCTTGGCAATAAATTAGAGTCGATATATTTAATATATTTTTCGAGCTATTATTGATAAAAGAATTATTATTTGAACCTTAAGAAATGAAATTGGCAAAATCCTAGTCCCAGTACCTCTCGCCCATTGTGACAAATATTGTGTATATATTTTTATTTTTAAATTTTTACAAGTCCGAGAAACGAATCCCTTATTTATCCCTTAAAAAATACTACAACAAAATGGCGCCGCCGACGCGGACTTGTATATAGATTTATTTTTATTTTTTTTAGGTTTGTTTTTTTTTTATTTGTTCCTTTTTACTTTGTCTTTTTTTTTTCTTTGATTTACAGGTTCGAAGTGGAGCACTAAGGACTTGGAGAGGAAAAAGCTTAAAGCGAAAAGCGAAAAGAGAAGAAAAAAGGACAATTTTAGGATTTAATTTTTAATTTTTTTTAGAGTGTGTGAGGAAAACTGTAATTTTTTTTATTAATTATTTTTGACTTTGGACTTTAAACAATTGGACTTTATTTTTTTTAACCCTACGGAAGGGTATTATTATAAAAAAAAATATTATATAAATTGTGTGCAGGGAAGGACGACGATTACTATATCGTCTCGGCCCCTCGGGTTCGTACATGACATAGGAGTCGTGGCCCGAGTCGACTTCAACAGTTCATCCCCCGTCTGGTACGGGAGGTAAGTCCATCGAAACACTCGCGAATCTCCTGCAAGCGGGTTACTGTATTCCTTAAGGTGATTCATTGATTGAGGACGAATTTGGACTGTTTTTAAATTCCTAGTAAAGGGCAAGGCCTGGCCAATACAAGATAAGGGTTCGGATTTCATCACCGCTCCCTTCTTGCCCTCCTTAGGAAAACGAAACCTAACGCGAACCCAAGATTAAAATTTGGAATAGAACGAGACCGATAGGGTAACGAGCTTAATAGGAAACTCGTTCGAAAAATATTGGTTGCTCTTTAAGCACACTCCAAAGTTCATGATGGTTTTTGTGAGTGGAATGCGTGACTGCGCCGCCTTGTGATAGCGGTGAGGCCTTGGGTATCAAAGCTCCACTGAGCTTCCCTCGCCTCAGTTCAACTTACTTTGACTCGGATTGATTCCATAGGGGTTTGCTCAAATTGCAACGAATTCCATTTCGAAAGATAGAAGCTGGTCTAGAAACAATCTAAGTGGAGCCATCATTCTTTTTGTTTGCTAGAAATATTTAGGTTTGTTTTGGTGGATTCGAGTCGGCCCTGTTTGTGGTTGTGTAGAATTCCCTTGCAATTAAGAATGTCGAACTGGTATGATAGAAGCCAATACAATGAGTATCGACCTGAATTTGAATATGGACATCATCCTTTTTATGACCATGTTGGGAATAGAGGTTGGGAACGCCATCCTTTGGAAGGATATGGGCCATACCATGGTGAGCCCAATTACTATCCACACATGCATCAGTCTTACGAGCAAGAAGATTATAGTACTAGTTCTTCGTCTCTAGAGGATACAATCAAACTATTGAAAACTAGTCCCTATTATGATCCTTCTGAACCTGTTCTTCCTCTAGAAGAGTCTCTCAAACAATTAACTGAGAATAAAAATAGGTTTGTGTTATAAATGAATAAACAAAATGAACCCATGAGTGAACCTTCTATACACGATACCATAAGGAAGTCATGTGAGTCGATTCAAAAGATTTTATTAGAGGCCCAGAACAGAACTGCTCAAGATAGTCTTAATTTCCAATATAGTGTTTCCAATAGTACCCTTGAAAATGAGGATAGTTATTTGCATAATCAAGATGCCGAGGTTAGAATTGGTAACACTACTTATTTAGATAAGGTTCAATCATTTTCGTACTATGATGATGAGGATAGCAGTAATGAAGAATCCGAAATATGTAGGCATAGTGATCAGGAGTCTAGTAATCCAATTGAGCTGTATAATGATTATATTATTTCTAGTTCAAATCCAAATAATTTTTATGATTATTCACCTATTCAAAAGGACGAGGATTTGATTAGGGATACCATCGTTTTAGACGATGTAGTTTTTCCTTTTGATTACGAAGCCGATAGTGGTTTAGAGGAACGGGTTCATTTCGAAAATACTGTTTTAGAGTCTAGCGACTTAGAAACAATAGTATTAGACAAAGAAGATGAACTCGTAGAGATGAGTGAGTATGAACCTGACTTAGAAGAATCAATTGACCATTTCCAGGAATCTGATGACCTAGAAATTAGGGAAGTTGTGACTAGTCTTTCTAGAGACACAGAAAACTCTAAGTTTGGGGGTGATTATCATTATCCATGTGCTTTAACTCTCAGAAATTCCCTTCACTTAGGACTTAATATCTCTGCCTCTACAATTTTACAAGATTACCTTCATACTCGTTTTCCCGAGCCTAATGATGTCCATGAAGAAGTTCAGTCGTTAGAAACCCATCCTCTGGTTGATGTGGTTTGCCCAGGCTATGCTCCCCAGATTGACTTTGTTTTCCCACCAAATAGTTTTCTTCCAACTGTGGGAACGTTTATATTCCAAGTGTGTCGAATATTAAGTTGTGAGACTAGACCTAAATGCCTTAGGAAATTAGAATCGACACATTTGCTTAAGAATGACCACTACTCTCACTGTGGTCAATTATGTAAGTCAAACCTGATTGACTTCGAGGATCCCCAGTTATTCAGGTTGTTGTTATGTGCTTATAAGTTCTTAGTTGAGTTTTTCCAGACTCTAATACCTGAACCGGATCTTAGCTTTGAGGAAATCCAACCGATGAAAACCTTTTATTTAGACCCTTTTATAGAACCTGAACCTGAACCACAACTAGATGTAGTTGTCTTAAGCAAGGGTATGTTCGGTATCTTCTTGGTCTGTTGCAGTTTCCTCTTCTTGTGGGTACTACTATATGATTCTACGTGGTGACTAATCCTTGCTTAGTTTGGCTGAAGACTTTAAACTTAGCATTTCTTGGGAGGTAACCCAATATTCATGCGACATGGTAATATCTTTCCTTATCTCTTTTGCTTCATTGGTAACAGTTTCTCCTTGTTCATGCTTTTAATTTTATCTTTAGAACATCGAGGACAATGTTAGATTTAAGTTTGGGGGTATGGGAGAAACATTTTAGTCGCATTTTTGAAAATTCTAGCGTCACATAGTACCCGGTTAGCTAAGTGTACATACTGTTTCTCACCGAAAAGATAGAAATTGGAATGCTAGAGATAACAACCTATTGAGACATTAGAGAAAAAGACATTGAGATCCTTGAAATTCAAGAGAGAACTTGTTCCTTTTAGAGGGTAACCGTGATGGACCTAACCATCCATGATGGAAAGGCAAGTAGGTCAGAAGGAAATGCCAGAAAGACAGAGCAACCTCACAATGTAGTCTTAGTTACTGGATTACGACTCTCTCTCAGTAGAAACTTATCATCATCAACAAGCGGAGTGACATCAAAAATTTATGAAAAAGTTGAAGACGTTTAAGGTTTAGAAGCAACAATAGAAAAGAATAATTCAAAAATCAAAGTTGAAGACTTAGTTACAAGAAGTTACAAGAGCAAATGATATAAGTTGTTGAAGTTCATGATACCAAGACATCACAAGTTGTGAATATCCAAGTTCTAAAGTCCTTCTCTCATGGCCATGTAAATTTTTGTCTTGTAAAAAAA
>NC_039360.1:216292521-216298086 GCF_003573695.1 Papaver somniferum
AAAAACATCATTACGTTCTTTTTGTTCAATAAGGCCATAGGGAAGAAGAAATTTATAAGTCAAGCAAGAAATCGAAGAGAAGAGTTAATTGTCAAGGTTCTATGAGGTTCGAGAGTTTATCATCAACAGTTGAAGACCGAAGAAGACGTTATTTCTACTGAGCATTGTGAGAGAGTCGAAGAAAGATGCATTTTGGTTGCTTTGTTAGTCTGCTTTCAATCTGGCACAAGATCTTTCTAGCACTGGTTTAACTCATCACACGTAATTAGTCCAGCTGTGTAGCAGGTGTCCCTCTCATCTTTATCTCTCTCCTAATGTTATCCAGCTGTAAAGCAGCGGACGCATCTTACAATGTTTATCTAGCTGTGTAGCGGATATCTCTTTATCTAGCAGTCGTGCGGATGTGTCTCCCCTTTTCTTCAGTCATCTTTAGAGCTGACACCTTTAATTTCTCTGGCATTCTAGTTACTGGGAGATAGGTTGAGAATATGTATGTCCTCATAGCTCTTCGGATACTTGTGGCCAATTAGAAGTCATGGTTTCTGTGGGTACACCTCTGTTAAACCCACCCGAGATTAACTCGGTTTTATTTTTTAGTTTTGCTCGAGGACTAGCAAATAATAAGTTTGGGGATATTTGATAGACACATTTTTGTGTCTAATTTGTCCTCAATGTCCGTATTATTAGTACTTGTTTTTATCCTTATTATGGTGTTTTGTGTGTTTTTAGGTATTTTTTGGAAATAAACAATTTTGGAAAAATCAGCTCGAACAGTTGCCCGGGGCAACCTTGAAGGACAATTGTTATTCGGACTCTCACTATTGGTTAAGGGGAACCTCAGTTGGACACCTGCTATTCGCACCCCAGTTCAGGATAGGGGGACACCCTTCCTTCTTCTCAAATTCAAATAAACTTTTTGGCGGGAAAATATTTTTACTCTCTGGAAGATTTTCAATCAACAATATGAAGGTGTTATAGGGAGATTAAATCGCTGAAAATTTGTGGTATTGTTCCTGGGACATTGAGAAATCTATTGCGAGTGTTGTGGTCGATTAAATTTGGCTAGAATTGGCTAGGGAAGCCACGAACTGGAAACAGGGGAGAACGTGCAGAGAAGAATTATTCACGGGATTTCTTGTGTTTGCGTATGGCTGAGATGATCTGGGAGAGTTATAACTATTGTTTGATGCGTATAAAGTCTAAAAAAGGGAAGAATCAGAGCTGGAAACGCGTGGAGAAAGAAAATATCTCAAAATATTCTCTCTTCACTGCCCGAGTAAAGAAGAATTATTTGGAGTTATTGTGAGGGATTTCAGCGTGCATGTGAGTATATAAAGGCTCCTTGAGTCGACTACCAGGGGTGTCGAGAGTTTGGGGTCTAGAGGAGGTCCAGAGAAGCAGAAATCAAGAGTTGATGAAACTCTGTTGCTGCTGCTGCTGATGATGAAGAACACCAAGAACACGAAGAACGGACTAGCGAGGGCAGTCGTTTATCACAAGTGTCTAAGACGCACATCCGTGGGTCGCAGCGCAGTCTAAATATCAGCAGCACCTGTCTCTTATCGTTCTTTTGTGACGCCTTCTGTGGGTCGTACATTCACTGTTTTACTCATTTTTATCATTTTAATCAACTTTTGAGCAACATACATGTATTTTGAGATTATGATTAATATGAGAAACTAAATCCCAACACTAGGGCAATGGAGGAAGCCTTATTTCATACTTGGGTAATTATATTTAATTCTTTTCATGACTTTTGCATTAATTTTAATTGAAATTATGATTTAAATTAATTAGTTGTGTTTTGATTTGATGGGTCATGCTTAGCTTAGATGATTTGATGTCCCATGCTTAACATTTACACCTAATATTTTGAGAATCAATCTTGGCAATAAATTAGAGTCGATATATTTAATATATTTTTCGAGCTATTATTGATAAAAGAATTATTATTTGAACCTTAAAAAATGAAATTGGCAAAATCCTAGTCCCAGTACCTCTCGCCCATTGTGACAAATATTGTGTATATATTTTTATTTTTAAATTTTTACAAGTCCGAGAAACGAATCCCTTATTTATCCCTTAAAAAATACTACAACAAAATGGCGCCGCCGACGCGGACTTGTATATAAATTTATTTTTATTTTTTTTAGGTTTGTTTTTTTTTTATTTGTTCCTTTTTACTTTGTCTTTTTTTTTATTTGATTTACAGGTTCGAAGTGGAGCACTAAGGACTTGGAGAGGAAAAAGCTTAAAGCTTAAAGCGAAAAGAGAAGAAAAAAGGACAATTTTAGGATTTAATTTTTAATTTTTTTTAGAGTGTGTGAGGAAAACTGTAATTTTTTTTATTAATTATTTTTGACTTTGGACTTTAAACAATTGGACTTTATTTTTTTTAACCCTACGGAAGGGTATTATTATAAAAAAAAATATTATATAAACTGTGTGCAGGGAAGGACGACGATTACTATATCGTCTCGGCCCCTCGGGTTCGTACATGACATAGGAGTCGTGGCCCGAGTCGACTTCAACAGTTCATCCCCCGTCTGGTACGGGAGGTAAGTCCATCGAAACACTCGCGAATCTCCTGCAAGCGGGTTACTGTATTCCTTAAGGTGATTCATTGATTGAGGACGAATTTGGACTGTTTTTAAATTCCTAGTAAAGGGCAAGGCCTGGCCAATACAAGATAAGGGTTCGGATTTCATCACCGCTCCCTTCTTGCCCGCCTTAGGAAAACGAAACCTAACGCGAACCCAAGATTAAAATTTGGAATAGAACGAGACCGATAGGGTAACGAGCTTAATAGGAAACTCGTTCGAAAAATATTGGTTGCTCTTTAAGCACACTCCAAAGTTCATGATGGTTTTTGTGAGTTGAATGCGTGACTGCGCCGCCTTGTGATAGCGGTGAGGCCTTGGGTATCAAAGCTCCACTGAGCTTCCCTCGCCTCAGTTCAACTTACTTTGACTCGGATTGATTCCATAGGGGTTTGCTCAAATTGCAACGAATTCCATTTCGAAAGATAGAAGCTGGTCTAGAAACAATCTAAGTGGAGCCATCATTCTTTTTGTTTGCTAGAAATATTTAGGTTTGTTTTGGTGGAGTCGAGTCGGCCCTGTTTGTGGTTGTGTAGAATTCCCTTGCAATTAAGAATGTCGAACTGGTATGATAGAAGCCAATACAATGAGTATCGACCTGAATTTGAATATGGACATCATCCTTTTTATGACCATGTTGGGAATAGAGGTTGGGAACGCCATCCTTTGGAAGGATATGGGCCATACCATGGTGAGCCCAATTACTATCCACACATGCATCAGTCTTACGAGCAAGAAGATTATAGTACTAGTTCTTCGTCTCTAGAGGATACAATCAAACTATTGAAAACTAGTCCCTATTATGATCCTTCTGAACCTGTTCTTCCTCTAGAAGAGTCTCTCAAACAATTAACTGAGAATAAAAATAGGTTTGTGTTATAAATGAATAAACAAAATGAACCCATGAGTGAACCTTCTATACACGATACCATAAGGAAGTCATGTGAGTCGATTCAAAAGATTTTATTAGAGGCCCAGAACAGAACTGCTCAAGATAGTCTTAATTTCCAATATAGTGTTTCCAATAGTACCCTTGAAAATGAGGATAGTTATTTGCATAATCAAGATGTCGAGGTTAGAATTGGTAACACTACTTATTTAGATAAGGTTCAATCATTTTCGTACTATGATGATGAGGATAGCAGTAATGAAGAATCCGAAATATGTAGGCATAGTGATCAGGAGTCTAGTAATCCAATTGAGCTGTATAATGATTATATTATTTCTAGTTCAAATCCAAATAATTTTTATGATTATTCACCTATTCAAAAGGACGAGGATTTGATTAGGGATACCACCGTTTTAGACGATGTAGTTTTTCCTTTTGATTACGAAGCCGATAGTGGTTTAGAGGAACGGGTTCATTTCGAAAATACTGTTTTAGAGTCTAGCGACTTAGAAACAATAGTATTAGACAAAGAAGATGAACTAGTAGAGATGAGTGAGTACGAACCTGACTTAGAAGAATCAATTGACCATTTCCAGGAATCTGATGACCTAGAAATTAGGGAAGTTGTGACTAGTCTTTCTAGAGACACAGAAAACTCTAAGTTTGGGGGTGATTATCATTATCCATGTGCTTTAACTCTCAGAAATTCCCTTCACTTAGGACTTGATATCTCTGCCTCTACAATTTTACAAGATTACCTTCATACTCGTTTTCCCGAGCCTAATGATGTCCATGAAGAAGTTCAGTCGTTAGAAACCCATCCTCTGGTTGATGTGGTTTGCCCAGGCTATGCTCCCCAGATTGACTTTGTTTTCCCACCAAATAGTTTTCTTCCAACTGTGGGAACGTTTATATTCCAAATGTGTCGAATATTAAGTTGTGAGACTAGACCTAAATGCCTTAGGAAATTAGAATCGACACATTTGCTTAAGAATGACCACTACTCTCACTGTGGTCAATTATGTAACTCAAACCTGATTGACTTCGAGGATCCCCAGTTATTCAGGTTGTTTTTATGTGCTTATAAGTTCTTAGTTGAGTTTTTC
The DNA here is from genome assembly GCF_003573695.1 of Papaver somniferum. Lineage (NCBI taxonomy): Eukaryota > Viridiplantae > Streptophyta > Magnoliopsida > Ranunculales > Papaveraceae > Papaver > Papaver somniferum. Next base: position 216,297,117 of record NC_039360.1, read on the forward strand.
CAGACTCTAATACCTGAACCGGATCTTAGCTTTGAGGAAATCCAACCGATGAAAACCTTTTATTTAGACCCTTTTATAGAGCCTGAACCTGAACCACAACTAGATGTAGTTGTCTTAAGCAAGGGTATGTTCAGTATCTTCTTGGTCTGTTGCAGTTTCCTCTTCTTGTGGGTAACACTTTTTGATCCATATGACCCACAGTTATTCCGGCTACTACTATATGATTCTACGTGGTGACTAGTCCTTGCTTAGTCTGGCTGAAGACTTTAAACTTAGCACTTCTTGGGAGGTAACCCAATATTCATGCGACATGGTAATATCTTTCCTTATCTCTTTTGCTTCATTGGTAACAGTTTCTCCTTGTTCATGCTTTTAATTTTATCTTTAGAACATCGAGGACAATGTTAGATTTAAGTTTGGGGGTATGGGAGAAACATTTTAGTCGCATTTTTGAAAATTCTAGCGTCACATAGTACCCGGTTAGCTAAGTTTACATACTGTTTCTCACCGAAAAGATAGAAATTGGAATGCTAGAGATAACAACCTATTGAGACATTAGAGAAAACGACATTGAGATCCTTGAAATTCAGGAGAGAACTTGCTCCTTTTAGAGGGTAACCGTGATGGACCTAACCATCCATGATGGAAAGGCAAGTAGGTCAGAAGGAAATGCCAGAAATACAAAGCAACCTCACAATGTAGTCTTAGTTACTGGATTACGACTCTCTCTCAGTAGAAACTTATCTTCATCAACAAGCGGAGTGACATCAAAATTTATGAAAAAGTTGAAGACGTTTAAGGTTTAGAAGCAACAATAGAAAAGAATAATTCAAAAATCAAAGTTGAAGACTTAGTTACAAGAAGTTACAAGAGCAAATGATATAAGTTGTTGAAGTTCATGATACCAAGACATCACAAGTTGTGAAGATCCAAGTTCTAAAGTCCTTCTCTCATGGCCATGTAAATTTTT
>NC_039360.1:216298181-216303801 GCF_003573695.1 Papaver somniferum
AAAAAAAAAAAAAAAAAAAAAAAAACATCATTACGTTCTTTTTGTTCAATAAGGCCATAGGGAAGAAGAAATTTATAAGTCAAGCAAGAAATCGAAGAGAAGAGTTAATTTTCAAGGTTCTATGAGATTCGAGAGTTTATCATCAACAGTTGAAGACCGAAGAAGACGTTATTTCTACTGAGCACTGTGAGAGAGTCGAAGAAAGATGCATTTTGGTTGCTTTGTTAGTCTGCTTTCAATCTGGCATAAGATCTTTCTAGCACTGGTTTAACTCATCACACGTAATTAGTCCATCTGTGTAGCAGATGTCCCTCTCATCTTTATCTCTCTCCTAATCTTATCCAGCTGTAAAGCAGCGGACGCATCTTACAATGTTTATCTAGCTGTGTAGCGGATATCTCTTTATATAGCAGTCGTGCGGATGTGTCTCCCCTTTTCTTCAGTCAGCTTTAGAGCTGACACCTTTAATTTCTCTGGCATTCTAGTTACTGGGAGATAGGTTGAGAATATGTATGTCCTCATATCTCTTTGGATACTTGTGGCCAATTAGAAGTCATGGTTTTTGTGGGTACACCTATGTTAAACCCACCCGAGATTTACTCGGTTTTATTTTTTAGTTTTGCTCGAGGACTAGCAAATAATAAGTTTGGGGGTATTTGATAGACACATTTTTGTGTCTAATTTGTCCTCAATGTCCGTATTATTAGTACTTGTTTTTGTCCTTATTATGGTGTTTTGTGTGTTTTTAGGTATTTTTTGGAAATAAACAATTTTGGAAAAATCAGCTCGAAAAGTTGCCCGGGGCAACCTTGAAGGACAATTGTTATTCGGACTCTCACTATTGGTTAAGGGGCACCTCAGTTGGACACCTGCTATTCGCACCCCAGTTCAGGATAGGGGGACACCCTTCCTTCTTCTCAAATTCAAATAAACTTTTTGGCGGGAAAATATTTTTACTCTCTGGAAGATTTTCAATCAACAAAATGAAGGTGTTATAGGGAGATTAAATCGCTGAAAATTTGTGGTATTGTTCCTGGGACATTGAGAAATCTATTGCGAGTGTTGTGGTCGATTAAATTTTGCTAGAATTGGCTAGGGAAGCCACGAACTGGAAACAGGGGAGAACGTGCAGAGAAGAATTATTCACGGGATTTCTTGTGTTTGCGTATGGCTGAGATGATCTGGGAGAGTTATAACTATTTTTTCATGCGTATAAAGTCTAAAAAAGGGAAGAATCAGAGCTGGAAACGCGTGGAGAAAGAAAATATCTCAAAATATTCTCTCTTAACTGCCCGAGTAAAGAAGAATTATTTGGAGTTATTGTGAGGGATTTCAGCGTGCATGTGAGTATATAAAGGCTCCTTGGGTCGACTACCAGGGGTGTCGAGAGTTTGGGGTCTAGAGGAGGTCTAGAGAAGCAGAAATCAAGAGTTGATGAAACTCTGTTGTTGCTGCTGCTGCTGCTGCTGATGAAGAACACCAAGAACACGAAGAACGGACTAGCGAGGGCAGTCGTTTATCACCAGTGTCTAAGCGCACATCCGTGGGTCGCAGCGCAGTCTAAATATCAGCAACACCTGTCTCTTATCGTTCTTTTGTGACGCCTTCTGTGGGTCGTACATTCACTGTTTTACTCATTTTTATCATTTTAATCAACTTTTGAGCAACATACATGTATTTTGAGATTATGATTAATATGAGAAGCTAAATCCCAACACTGGGGCAATGGAGGAAGCCTTATTTCATACTTGGGTAATTATATTTAATTCTTTTCATGACTTTTGCATTAATTTTAATTGAAATTATGATTTAAATTAATTAGTTGTGTTTTGATTTGATGGGTCATGCTTAGCTTAGATGATTTGATGTCCCATGCTTAACATTTACACCTAATATTTTGAGAATCAATCTTGGCAATAAATTAGAGTCAATATATTTAATATATTTTTCGAGATATTATTGATAAAAGAATTATTATTTGAACCTTAAGAAATGAAATTGGCGAAATCCTAGTCCCAGTACCTCTCGCACATTGTGACAAAAATTGTGTATATATTTTTATTTTTAAATCTTTACAAGTCCGAGAAACGAATCCCTTATTTATCCCTTAAAAAATACTACAACAAAATGGCGCCGCCGACGCGGACTTGTATATAGATTTATTTTTATTTTTTTTAGGTTCATTTTTTTTTATTTGTTCCTTTTTACTTTGTCTTTTTTTTTCTTTCATTTACAGGTTCGAAGTGGAGCACTAAGGACTTGGAGAGGAAAAAGCTTAAAGCGAAAAGCGAAAAGAGAAGAAAAAAGGACAATTTTAGGATTTAATTTTTAATTTTTTTTAGAGTGTGTGAGGAAAACTGTAATTTTTTTTATTATTTATTTTGGACTTTGGACTTTAAACAATTGGACTTTATTTTTTTTAACCCTACGGAAGGGTATTATTATAAAAAAAAAAAATTATATAAACTGTGTGCAGGGAAGGACGACGATTACTATATCGTCTCGGCCCCTCGGGTTCGTACATGACATAGGAGTCGTGGCCCGAGTCGACTTCAACAGTTCATCCCCCGTCTGATACGGGAGGTAAGTCCATCGAAACACTCGCGAATCTCCTGCAAGCGGGTTACTGTATTCCTTAAGGTGATTCATTGATTGAGGACGAATTTGGACTGTTTTTAAATTCCTAGTAAAGGGAAAGGCCTGGCCAATACAAGATAAGGGTTCGGATTTCATCACCGCTCCCTTCTTGCCCGCCTTAGGAAAACGAAACCTAACGCGAACCCAAGATTAAAATTTGGAATAGAACGAGACCGATAGGGTAACGAGCTTAATAGGAAACTCGTTCGAAAAATATTGGTTGCTCTTTAAGCACACTCCAAAGTTCATGATGGTTTCTGTGAGTTGAATGCGTGACTGCGCCGCCTTGTGATAGCGGTGAGGCCTTGGGTATCAAAGCTCCACTGAGCTTCCCTCGCCTCAGTTCAACTTACTTTGACTCGGATTGATTCCATAGGGGTTTGCTCAAATTGCAACGAATTCCCTTTCGAAAGATAGAAGCTGGTCTAGAAACAATCTAAGTGGAGCCATCATGCTTTTTGTTTGCTAGAAATATTTAGGTTTGTTTTGGTGGAGTCGAGTCGGCCTTGTTTGTGGTTGTGTAGAATTCCCTTGCAATTAAGAATGTCGAACTGGTATGATAGAAGCCAATACAATGAGTATCGACCTGAATTTGAATATGGACATCATCCTTTTTATGACCATGTTGGGAATAGTGGTTGGGAACGCCATCCTTTGGAAGGATATGGGTCATACCATGGTGAGCCCAATTAATATCCACACATGCATCAGTCTTACGAGCAAGAAGATTATAGTACTAGTTCTTTGTCTCTAGAGGATACAATCAAACTATTGAAAACTAGTCCCTATTATGATCCTTCTGAACCTGTTCTTCCTCTAGAAGAGTCTCTCAAACAATTAACTGAGAATACAAATAGGTTTGGGTTAGAAATGAATAAACAAAATGCACCCATGAGTGAACCTTCTATACACGATACCATAAGGAAGTCATGTGAGTCGATTCAAAAGATTTTATTAGAGGCCCAGAACAGAACTGCTCAAGATAGTCTTAATTTCCAATATAGTGTTTCCAATAGTACTCTTGAAAATGAGGATAGTTATTTGCATAATCAAGATGTCGAGGTTAGAATTGGTAACACTACTTATTTAGATAAGGTTCAATCATTTTCGTACTATGATGATGAGGATAGCAGTAATGAAGAATCCGAAATGTGTAGGCATAGTGATCAGGAGTCTAGAAATCCAATTGAGCTGTATAATGAATATATTATTTCTAGTTTAAATCCAAATAATTTTTATGATTATTCACCTATTCAAAAGGACGACGATTTGATTAGGGATACCACCGTTTTAGACGATGTAGTTTTTCCTTTTGATTACGAAGCCGATAGTGGTTTAGAGGAACGGGTTCATTTCGAAAATACTGTTTTAGAGTCTAGCGACTTAGAAACAATAGTATTAGACAAAGAAGATGAACTAGTAGAGATGAGTGAGTACGAACCTGACTTAGAAGAATCAATTGACCATTTCCAGGAATCTGATGACCTAGAAATTAGGGAAGTTGTGACTAGTCTTTCTAGAGACACAGAAAACTCTAAGTTTGGGGGTGATTATCATTCTCCATGTGCTTTAACTCTCAGAAAGTCCCTTCACTTAGGACTTGATATCTATGCCTCTACAATTTTACAAGATTACCTTCATACTCGTTTTCCCGAACCTAATGATGTCCATGAAGAAGTTCAGTCGTTAGAAACCCATCCTCTGGTTGATTTGTTTTGCCCAGGCTATGATCCCCAGATTGACTTTGTTTTCCCACCAAATAGTTTTCTTCCAACTGTGGGAACGTTTATATTCCAAATGTGTCGAATATTAAGTTGTGAGACTAGACCTAAATGCCTTAGGAAATTAGAATCGACACATTTGCTTAAGAATGACCACTACTCTCACTGTGGTCAATTATGTAAGTCAAACCTGATTGACTTCGAGGATCCCCAGTTATTCAGGTTGTTGTTATGTGCTTATAAGTTCTTAGTTGAGTTTTTCCAGACTCTAATACCTGAACCGGATCTTAGCTTTGAGGAAATCCAACCGATGAAAACCTTTTATTTAGACCCTTTTATAGAGCCTGAACCTGAACCACAACTAGATGTAGTTTTCTTAAGCAAGGGTATGTTCGTAAATCTTCTTGGTCTGTCGCAGTTTCCTCTTCTTGTGGGTAACACTTTTTGATCCAGATGACCCACAGTTATTCCGGCTACTACTATATGATTCTACGTGGTGACTAATCCTTGCTTAGTCTGGCTGAAGACTTTAAACTTAGCACTTCTTGGGAGGTAACCCAATATTCATGCGACATGGTAATATCTTTCCTTATCTCTTTTGCTTCATTGGTAACAGTTTCTCCTTGTTCATGCTTTTAATTTTATCTTTAGAACATCGAGGAAAATGTTAGATTTAAGTTTAGGGGTATGGGAGAAACATTTTAGTCGCATTTTTGAAAATTCTAGCGTCACATAGTACCCGGTTAGCTAAGTTTACATATTGTTTCTCACCGAAAAGATAGAAATGGGAATGCTAGAGATAACAAACTATTGAGACATTAGAGAAAAAGACATTGAGATCCTTGAAATTCAGGAGAGAACTTGTTCCTTTTAGAGGGTAACCGTGATGGACCTAACCATCCATGATGGAAAGGAAAGTAGGTCAGAAGGAAATGACAGAAAGACAGAGCAACCTCACAATGTAGTCTTAGTTACTGGATTACGACTCTCTCTCAGTAGAAACTTATCATCATCAACAAGCGGAGTAACATCAAAATTTATGAAAAAGTTGAAGACGTTTAAGGTTTAGAAGCAACAATAGAAAAGAATAATTCAAAAATCAAAGTTGAAGACTTAGTTACAAGAAGTTACAAGAGCAAATGATATAAGTTGTTGAAGTTCATGATGCCAAGACATCACAAGTTGTGAAGATACAAGTTCTAAAGTCCTTGTCTCATGGCCATGTAAATTTTTGTCTTGTAAAAAAAAAAAAAAAAAAAAAA